>NC_053022.1:376226717-376383438 GCF_003073215.2 Triticum urartu | reverse complement strand
TGCTGGATGGAGTCTTCCTCAACCTCTCCCTCTCTCCTTGCTGGATCAAGGCATGGGAGACGTCACCGGGCTGTACGTGTGTTGAACGCGGAGGTGCCGTCCGTTCGGCACTAGGATCATCGGTGATTTGGATCACGACGAGTACGACTCCATCAACCCCGTTCACTTGAACGCTTCCTCTTAGCGATCTACAAGGGTATGTAGATGCACTCTCCTTCCCCTCGTTGCTGGTCTCTCCATAGATAGATCTTGGTGACACGTAGGAAAATTTTGAATTTCTGCTACGTTCCCCTACAGATGGAAGGAGGGAGTATGAATCCATGTTATGTCCGATTAAATTTTTTCGCTTGCTGTATAATGCATGTAACCTACTCATACCAACATTTTAGTGCATTCCAAATGTCTATACTACCGCTGCAATTCGAACTAAATTTGAATTCGTTTCTCTATTTCAATAAGAATCTACAATCATGATGTTGCAACCTCCAAACATCATAGTTTCCTTGCTATCCGCTAGATATAAGTCAGACGGCCTATAATGCAGGATGGCAGGCACACCATCATCAACAACTCCGTTTTTTTATAAGAGTAGAGATAAAATATATTAAATGTAGTATACCATGTTCATAACCACACCATGTGTATCACCGTTATATATATTCACACATCCGTCGGTTTGAAACACTATGATAAATTCTTCAAATATCTGAATTCGCTTTCTATAATGAAGTATATATGATCTCTATTCGTCTTTTACACCCACACAACCCTCTTATCTTTGTAGCTAGCGCTAACTTTCTCTTGTGCATGCACACGCCCGCATCCCTCTCACCCTCCCTCAGCATTCTCTAGCTCCATCGCGCAAAATCGTCTTTTCACTTTAGGTCGTTCACCCACGGTGTGTGTAGGCCCCCAGCTCCTTCTTTACGGCACACATCGATCGATATGCCTCTCTAGCCAGGTGTGCCTAGCACAAACACAAGCTTCCCCTCTTCTCTTGTCAGCGTCCATGCCTCACTCCCACCACTCTTTTCATCGTTCTCATACTCGCACACTCCTCCCCCTCGATATAGTATGCCTCTCGTACCACCTCCTACATGCATCCCTCTCTCTCTATCCTTCTCCTCGTGCCTCATTTGCTTCTAACACACACATGCATGTATACTGATCGATCTCCCAAAATATACCTAGATCGACTTTAACTACCCCCCCATCGATCGACGTACCTCACAGGTTATGTCTCTCCTTTCTCTTACAAAGGGCGACTGATCTTCCTATGTAGTTATGTCTGCTTACCACAGCCACATCGTCCCCCCTCATCATTCGTGCATGCTTCCTGACCCGTCTCTCACACGCACGTGCACAGACAACAAGCAGCCATCTTCTCTCTTATTGATATTGCGGGCGTGCCCTCCGTTTGTCTAGCAAGCCTATCCCACCATTTGTTAGAAGCAACTCCACTACTACCCCCTCCAACACTCTAGCTTTGTCTCTCTCCCAACCTTATTCATCTCCTGCGCATATGCATGGATGCCGATCGATCTCCCTTAATACATGAGGCAGATCGATCTCCTTAATACATGAGGTAGGCCTCTCTCCTCCTCCACACATATACCAGCCATTGTACCTCTATAGTTAATTGGGCCTCCCTCTTCCCCCACCACACACCGATAGTCGAGCGCTGCATGTAGGCATCCATGCCACAGAGACAAACTGCACATGTCCCATCTCACGTTCCAGTAGGCCAACCACTCTATATCTTTGACGTGGGCACACACAAATTCGATGGCACTCTTTATCGATCGCGCGCGCGCACACGCACACACATCATCCCTCTCTTCGATTCTATGGACACCTCAAGCCGATGATACCTCCACTCTCTTCTCGTGGATCTCCCCCTCTATATATATGTTATATCCAGGACTCTATTTCACACACATTGCATATGTTAAATTTTTTGATTGACCCCCCCCCACACACACAAAAAAACTCTCAAGAACCCACACACTATATCTCTCTAGGTTTGTATCTCTCTCACACAACCCCACGTAGGTGGTGTATGTATACAAGAAGAGAATAGGTGCACCGTGCACGTACTCACCCTTCGTGCCCAGCCACACCCGCGCGGGTACACGGTGGAGCCCATTTCTTTACGAAATGGTAGCCCACGTGATAATTTGAACGCTTGTAGCAGTTGTTTACCTAGGGAGGTCGTGTACCACATGTGCATGAAACAAAGTTCGACTTGACGCGTTGCCGCGTTATTTTTAAATAAAGTTATAGCGCTCAATGGCACGTACACAGAATATAAAACGATTTTTATGGAGGAAAGGTAGTCCGCTCTTCAGAGTATCTCACACAAGACTATGGTGGCCTCTCTCTCTCTCACCGTTGGTCACTGATCCAGCCGCATCCTGTCCGCCAGGGGAAAGGGGGTGCGGTGGCCTCTCTCTCTCTCACCGTTGGTCACTGATTCGGCCACATCCCGTCCGCCGGGGGAAAGGGAGTGCGGTGGCCGCTCTCTCTCTCACCGTTGGTCACTAATCCGGCCGCATCCCGTCCGCCAGGGGAAAGGGAGGAAGTGCATCATTTCTTCGTTCGACGGTGCTGAGGCAGCATGTCTCGATCTGCGGTACACGTCGTTCTCTCTAACCAAGCTCCAGTGCGGCAGGGCCTACGCCACCTGCTCGCAGATTCCTCCCGCCGCCGCTCACCTAGTTACATCCCGAAGACCTCCAGGTATCCCCTCCGACCTTGTTCCACTGCCTGTTTTCCCACGTCGCTGCATGTGGATCTTCCGTAGTTCTTTGCCCAAAACGTAGCTCGTTCGGCGTACTTTCCATATTGCATTCTCGTCCTCACACTGCTTTAGACAAACACAACTGTGTTGTTATCTTCCCTTAGGACAAGGAATATGCTTCTTTTTTGTCGTCGCATGTGTCATCAACTGTTATTGGCCAGTAATTGTTTCCTTTCTACCTCTTTTTTGCAAAGAAGGCTATCCATTTCACGTCGTTGCTATTGCGACCTTTTGGTGAACTACACAAATAACTTTTTCTTAAGAGTGTTTTGTGCAGTTGTACTAAAATGTCACACGGGCAACGTCTCTACATTTCAGTGCGACTACACAAAGGGAGATTGGTTTTGCTCTATCCTCCTCATCCAACTCCGAGCCTAATCTTCTCCAACTAGTTAGTCTTAAGAGAGACTGCAAAGGTGACCGGCTTCTATTTGTGTGTTTATTGTTTCATCAGCAGTCCTCTATTATCGTAATCACACTTGATATCTTTGGAACAGAGACGCTCAGCTCTATTTTAGTGGAACTGCACAAAATGATCGGAATGTTGCATGCTCCAGACAGCTACTTTTTCTCCCAACATGCCTTGTTGATTTAGATAGAGCTGGGGGGACGTTGCTGCCAATGAAAGCATGGATCAATTTTAATTTAACACCTTCTCACAACTTTGTCTTCAGTTGTGATGTAATTATTAGCTCTGATCTGCTAATAATTGACATGCATTAGCAAGGAAGTTAGTTTTTTATTGTTTCCGAAAGAGCATCGATGGCAAGACACGTGAAACAAAAGCTGAAAGCTCACACCATTGTACAATTTCATGTTGCTGGAAAATTATTTGTATAGTACGTCAAATATGTAAACAAATGATGGAAGCTTGATAGCATTGCCAGAAGCCTCTTCATCATTCGGGTCCATGTGCCATGCACAAAATTATACTCCTTCGTTCCTAAATATTTGTCCTTTTACAAATTTCAAACGGACATATTTTAGAGTGTAGATTCACTCATTTTGCTTCGTATGTGTACTCCCTCCGTTCCTAAATATTCTATTCGTCTTAACAGAGATTTCAACAAGTGACTGCATACGGAGCAAAATGAGTGAATCTACACTCTAAAGTATGTCTATACACATCCGTATGTGCCAGTCCATTTGAAATCTCTAAAAATACAAATATTTGAGTAGTCACTCGTTGAAATCTCTAGAAAGACAAATACTCCAGAGTATATTTAAGAACCGAGGGGGTAGTGCACAACCGCATGGGAGACTCAGCCCGATCGTTGCGCCGCATTAATAGTGAGTAATGAGCAGTCAAATCATAAGCCCCACCTTTCCCACTGTAAGTTGCTCTGAAGAAGCAACCATCAATACGCTCTTCTTTGAATCTGCTCATACTACTCCATCCGTCACTGTTTATACAGCGCGCTTCAGAAAGAAGAAAAAAATCTGTGGGACTAAGGCGACAAGCGATTGGCCTGAAAAATAGCATTGGTAGTTATAGCACGATGTCTATTACTAGAGGGAATAATGCATACACACATGCATGCAGTGCTTCCACCCCGGGTACACACATGCATGCACTCCGTAGTAGTACAGTACATGGAGAGAAAATTGTGGACTTGATTGCGGTTACCACGCCCTAATTAATTGAGCATTAAATCAAACGTGTCTAAAGTCTCTCTGGTGGTGGAAATGCATTGAGAGAAATGCATCATAATGAAGCGCGCCCTATAAACTGTGACGGAGGGTGGAGTAGTATGAAGGTGCAAAACCAAGTACGCGTACTAGTGCGCTTGGCTCTTCGCCCCTTCGTGAAGTCGAACAATGATGGTACTCCACATGTTGGGTACTATAGTGTATGCCTCTGACAATTTGACACCGAATGGACTGATGCATATCTACCGAGGGTAGGTTGCATTAGTCAAAAGGTGTAAGCGAGCTTCACCTTGTCCTGCAAGCTTCTCCTCGTTCTGCGAGTTGATGGGACACACCAAAAAGTAGTGCTAGTCCATACTCCCTCCTTTCCGGTTAATATGGCTTAATCTTTTTGCCGGTAAATGAGAGAGCTTTATTCATATATAAGCATTCTTACGACGATCAGCCAAGACACTAGTCACTAGGAAGCGAGGTAGCCCGCAAAAAAAGAAGTAGGAAGTGAGGTGTTTCATCAAGACAGCTCTCGGCCACATTCAAAGTGCAGCAAGCACGGTTCGCACAAAGATGCGCCGCAAGGTTTGCTGACCTGTTTACATGCTGAATAACAAAAAAGAGGAAATATTACCGAGCGCTACTATTTGTAACAGGATATGAGCCAGAATTAAGCGAGAATTGTGGCGAGTGTTCCATGCAATCAACTTCCATTATCACATGTGAGAACCCTCGAAGAGAACCAAATGTGTTGAAGATTGCTTTATCACATTTTAAAATTATAATAAGAGTGTAGACGCTCCTCCATCCAGTTCCTAGTACTAGTATTGTACGTACCTTTATGGACTATAGTAGTAGTACTAGTAAACTTTGCGCTTGGCTGTTCGGGAAGTCGAACAATAATAGCACTAGTAGTATAGTGTATGCTTCTGGCAATTTGACACCGAATTAACGGTTGCACGTCCACCGCCTGAGCGAGGGAGAGCTCGCATCAGTCAAAAGTTTCTCCTTGTCCTGCGAGCCACCGCGCGCAAGCTTCTCCCGTCCTGCAACCTTCTCCTCGTTCAGCAAGTTGACGGGATACAGCAAAGTAACGCTAGTCCATGCTGCCTCCTCTCCGATTAATATGGCTTAATTTCAAACGAGATGAATACACTGTCTGTCACTGTATATTTGTAAAAATACGGTCAGTGGACTTCATAATACGCTCATTGCGCTCAATATATATATATATATTCCGGTGTTCATACGATCACTAGCTCACCCTGACTGAGTATGTGTGTGCATGCATGTGTAGGTTGAGCACTTGAGCGTGACCGTGTGTGTTCCGTTGTGTTCTCGGACAAGCATGCATTAGGGCGTCGCGCGCGTTTTTGCGTCCATGTGTACGTGTGACTGTTGCATACACATAGGGGGAGTACGTGTAGGGGCCACTAAGGAGCAGTCAAATCACACAGTAAGTTAGTCGGAAGAAGCAACCATCATTTCACTCTTGAATGACACGTACGCAATATAAAATGGTTGATATGGAGAGAAAAAGAAAACCACTATATATACACTAGCAGGAGCCTAAGCTACAAGCCTGCTTGCTTAGGTTGCTCTCTTCACAAGCATAGAACAACGGGCCTGATCCCGTAGCTGGGGGAAGGGAACAATGTTCTACGTAGACGCGGTCGACATCGTCGAGGGAGAAATCCCATAGTCGGTGCGTCCCAATCGGGGGTCACCGCGGTATGGGCTGATGCCCCGTCCCAACCGCCCTTCTAGTTACAACCCGACGTCCCAGGTAGTCCATCTTCCTTTTGGAGCCGGCTTGCTCCACTGCCGTAGCTCCATATCTCCATGTCGATCTTTCTCTACTTCTACCGGCTTCTATTTGTGATGAGTTTATGTCTCATGAACTAGTGCCAGTACTATTATTCTAATCACACTTCTTCAATATCTTTGCCATCAGGGATGCTCAGGTCGATTTTAGTGGAACTGCACAAAAGCATCGTATGATCCGAGGGTGCCAGCCGTCTTTCCTTCCCAACATGGAAAGTGCTATGGAACAAGAGTTACCAGAAGGTGGAGAACCAAAGAGTGCTGCTTCTATTGTTGCTGACATTCTCACTAAAGAATCTCCCTCTAGCACATTCCTTCGACAGGTTCTACCTGGCCAGGAAATTAAATCATGTTTAGGGTTTAGGGTTTAAGTCGTAGTGACCCCATCAGTAGTTTTTCTATCATACACGCTCTCACAACTTTTTTCTTTAGTTGTGAAGTAAATACTGGCTATGATCTGTGAATCATTGAGATGCATCAGCATGCGTGTTAGTTTTCCTTTGTATTTGTTGGAATGTTGTAACGGGGCAACCTTGGAATAGGAATGAAAATGGAGTGGAAAAGTTTCCATTTTTCCGGAGAAAAAATGGAAACGGAGAGAAACCAACGTTTTGTTTCATTGGATCGCGCCATCGAGCAAAACCAATGTTTAAATCATGTCTGTCGTATTCGTGTCTCACCCTCCTCCATGGCTCGACCCCACACGGTCGCTCGACATGCCCCTCACCGTAAACCGAGTAGTATACCTTAACTTTCCCGCCTGCTTGTCGATGGATCGCGCCATGGAGTACTAGCTGGGGGGGGACAGCTAGCTGTAGCACGGACTCCATAAAACTTACTACTGGAAGAGATCGCGCATGTTGTAGCCGGCTATTGCGACCTTTGAACGCGGAGCAGCCACGTGCACCCAGAAGCAGTGCGGGCGATGCTCTCTCGACCGGCGCGCCGCAATAAATGTCGGCGCCAGTGAGAGGTCGCGTCTGCTCTGGCCGGGCATGAATGCGGCACTGACCATTTCGGGCGGGAAGCATGCGCGGGTGATGAAGAGGGTTCGGGTTGGTCAGGACCGGCCGTGGCAGCGGTCCGGACATGCGCAAACAAGAGATGATGTACGTTAATATTGCTGCGTATATAATTAACAACGTAAATAATGTGCCAGTTGGACAAATATGATTGGAGATGGAGATGGAAATGGAATTTTACCTAAACACGGATATGCATGTCTATGTCTATGTGTGTGTGCGCGACGACTCTCGCGACCTGGAAGCGGGGGCATGTTTTTGATCGAGTTTTCTTTCTTGGTACGTTAGAAAATCAGTTTGTGTAATTCACATCTAGATGTTATTTAAGGATATCACATCTAAGCTCCCACAAGTATATAATGTAGCAACAAGAAACAAAAAAACTAGGAAAAGACAACAAACAGAGTGGACATCAACTTATATGTGACATAACTATGTCACATCTAGATGTGTCCTAGACAGACCCTTGAAAAATTGTCCGCCAGTTTTCGTTTCTTTTTTCCGGGAACGTGCGTATTCTATTTAAAACCACTGCTATGGAGAGATTTTTTTATTCCATTATAGCCTCTTGTTTGATAGAGTTTCTCGCGTCTCGCTCTCTCACCCTCTACATATCAATAAAAGATGACAGTGTCCGCTCTATCTCTCTCCTCACCGATGGTCACAGATCCGGCCGAATCCTATCCGCTGCGGGAGGTGAGGAGGTGCAGCGTTGGCGTTGTCGCCATCGGCGACGGAGGAATCCGATGTGCACCGTCCTCTCGAAGCTGGCGCTGGCACGGACGAAGATCCTCCGCGCCCTTTTTCACTGTCGTCGTGTGGGAAGATCTCGCCCGCCTGCCTAAACGACATCTCGCCAACCTGAGGTATAACTTCTTGTACTGGTCCAGCTCCCCAGGTCGCTGCGTGCGGGTTTTCTTCTATGCGACTACTCATTGGTTAAATGAAGAAATGCTTTTTTCTCGGGTATCCTGATTTAGTTCCCATCAAGATAATTATGATGCTTCTGTTTGTTGGTGTACTTTTCATTAATTCTTATTGACAATTGAGATGTCGTTGCTAGCCCTTTTTTATATTTTTGGAAACAGCGATGCGTGTCTCCATACCCGGGCATGTCTTCCTCAATTTTAGTGGAACTGCACAAAATTGGATGGCATTGTTGTTCTGCCTCACTGTCCTCTGCCACGTGGTTCTTCCTTCCTCGAGCTTGATTACTGAGAATAAACAGACCACAGTGAGGATTTGTCAAACTTCTTAGGTGCCTCACCCAAACTTGATGCCAAATGGATGATGCATCACCACGATGACCTATCGATGCTCATGGTTGCGCCTCATGGTTGCGTCGGCTGGTGAAGCTGATCGATTTTCGACGAAAAACAAGTTGTCTTCCATCAGTGCTCTTTGCTTGTTACGCACAAAGATGATATCCTTCGTCAGTTCACCTTGGTTGCGTTGGAGACTCAGTCGTCTTTCATGTTGGTGCAATTTTCGCTAGGGTTTTACGACAGGTGGGCCCAAAATGTGGCTGGCTCACCTGTCATACAGCCAAAAGTAGGTGCAGTGAAGGCACCGGAGCTCAGTCCGTACTACAGTAGTATATATATAAGCGGGAGCCTCAGAGCTTGTTCGCTAGGGTTTGCACTCTCCACATGCTCGCCGCACTACATATATGTTACACGCTGGAGGCTCAGCGTTCATTTGCTAGGGTTTGCTATATTCACAGTCTCTCACCCTCTCTTCACCAGATCTAAACAAGACTGCATTGGCCTCTTGTCTCTCTCTCCCACCTCACAGCTGGTGAAGGAGGTGTCCGTATCCCGTCACACCGGGAAGGGGAGGAGGTGCAGCGTTCACTCTATCGCCTTCGGCAAGGGAGGCAATCCATTGCTGGCTGCGCTGTTCTCTTTCACCCAGCGCCTGTGCGGGAGGGCCACCGACCCCTTCTTCCTTGCTGCCGTACGTAGTGTGGGCAGATCCGGCCTCCCACAATGAGGAAAGGACGTGGTTCAACGAGGAAAGGAGGGGCGGAAAGTAGTATAGACTGGCTATCCAGCCGCTTTGTAGGTCGAAAAGGTAAAAGGGGGGTAACCCAGTACACACATCTGTAAGGAACCGATCTCTTTGTCGAAAAGGGAAAGAAACTGGGGGGTCGGGTAGTTTGTGCACGACTAGATTTGCTGCCCTCACATAAGAAGAAGGTTCAAAGAGAACAAATATTGGACCAGCGCATATATGCTGCTTGGCTACATACTCTGCATCACCCATTTATACGTGTGGACGCACATGGTGCTCGCATGTCCCATGCAGCTATTTTGCTGTTGTTAATCTCAGAATTAACTACTGATCTGTTTTAAAAGAATTTCTCTGTTAATATGAATCAATGCAACCGTTTTAGAAATGCTACTGTCCTATACTTTGTTTTCCATCAAGATAAGGTAGATGCTTCTTTTTGTGGCCGCATGTTTCATCCTCCTTTATTGGCCAGTAATTGTTTTCTTTTTTGCCTCTTAAAATAGGGATATGTATTCAACTTTTTTCTATAGAAAACTTAAATGTCACACCGGCAACTTTGCTTGATTTCAGTGCAATTCCACAAAACTTGATTGGATTTCCTATTCGTGTTGGTAGATTCGTATTTTATGTTGGTCGTCTCATGAAAGGTCAGTACAGGCCTTCATCCACATGATTGTGCAGTGTGCTTTGAGATGCTGTGCTACTTGTATTTGGTACTGTTTTAAATAAATGATGAATTGAAGCTATTGTATTGCTGTCTTTTCCCATTAAGTAATGAACAAAAATGGGACCAACCCAGACATGATGCTTGTTGCTTTGTTACAACAAATTCAGCATCACCCCCTTTATAAGCCAGTAATTGATGCCACTCTCAGAATTAACTACTGAATCTTATTTCAAAACTGCAACACTTGTTAGGGATTGGCGGGATTACCATTTTTGTGGCCGCATGTTTCATCCTCCTTTATTAGCCAGTAATTGATTCCTTTTTTGCCTCTGTTTATACAGGGATATCTATTCAACTTTTTGCTATTGTGACATTTTGCTTCTACGCGGAACACTTTGCTTGATTTTAGTGCAACTACACAAAACGAGATTGGATTTCCTATTCGTGTTGGCAGATTCGTACATGATCTTGTGTGCGTCATGATAGGTTGGTACTTGCCTTCATCCACATGATCGTGCAGTGTGTTTTGAGATGCTGTGCTACTTGTATTGGTACTGTTTTAAATAAATGATGAATTGAAGCTATTGTATTGTTGTCTTTTCCCATTAAGTAGTGAACAAATATGGGACCAACCCACACATGATGCTTGTTGCTTTCTTACAACAAATTCAGCATCACCCCCTTTATAAGCTTTGTCGTTCTTTATACATGTTGAAACAAGGCATTGTTAAGATAATGTCTCAGTCAATATGAATGAATCACACTGATGGAGAATTGCTACTCTCCTACTTTGTTTCCCATTAAGATAAAGTAGATCAGTAGATGCTTTTCTTCTGGGAGTACAAGTCATCAACCGTTATTTCTTAGTAATTGTTTCCCTTATACCTATTGTTGCTTATAGGGATATCAAAATTAAAGCTCAGTTTTATTCCGACTTCGATTTTAGTTGAACTGCACAAAAGGAGCCAATGTGTAAGGCAAACTGCTGCATTACTGGGTCTAGTTGGTCGTTCCACTTTGCAGAAAGAAGCAGTCACTGTTTGCGCTACATTACAGAAGGAATGACCGAGAAGCTTTACAAGGTATTATTAGACACCGGTGACATGACTAGTCTGCAGAGACCATTGGCAATTTAACAACACGTCGAGTGCCCTGGGCAAAAAGTGCCCAAACAAGTACAAAAGCTATGACATGACTCCATGATCATAGGCATTACATATTTTGAATGGGAAAAGCTTGTCAAAGTTTAATCATTGATGTTAGCAAGAAGACGTCAGTTTAATATATTGGAATTGGAAAACCTTGTCAAAATTTGCTCATTGATGTTAGCCAGAAGACATGCATTTGATATTTTTGAGTGGGACGCCCTTGCTGTGAGCAGCGTCGAGTGTTTTTTCCTATTCCTGTGTTCAGTTTAGAACACTACAAGAAATATGTCAACTTGTGACCTTGACTATTGGTCACTGAAAGGTCATTGTTTTTCATTTGCGACCTTTTTGTGACCAAAAACAGAAGGTCAAAAGCTGGCGGTCGTAAACTGAAATTAACGACCTTCTCTATGAAAAGGTCATAGACGTTTACGACCAAACAGAAGGTCGTTGAACCCATGACCTTTTGTTTTGGTCACTGGCTGTCTGCCCAGGCCATGTCGGATCCGACGTGGCAATCTGGCGTGGCAAAATTGCGACCAATTCAAAAGGTTGTTACTTAGAATCAGCCCGGTCCATTTCAGTGCTTTAGATGGGCCAAGCCCATTAATTTAGCCTTTTTAATATATTTTTTCTGTTAATTTTCACTAGCTACATGGGCCTGGCCCAGTAATTCAGCCTTTTAAATTTCTTTGCCTATCCCTTTTGACAGATTTTTTTGGGTCTTGTTTTTTCTGGGCCATTTCTTTGCTGGGCCTCTCAAGTTTGCCCCTCGGAAATAATTTTCAATATATCTTGGGCTGGTCCGAAATAATTGATCCAATCCAACTTCTTTTATTATGCCACTGACATTACAACACATCACACTACAAGTTATCTTGGGCCTAGCCTAGTTCTGATACATTTTCGAAGCAACATGGAATATTATAGGAGCCCAAAATATCTTTACATGCATTCATTCTAGCAGTACATATCTTTATGTCCAAGGAACCAGCAAGTGCCAAAAAAACTATTCTACAGCAAAGAAAAGAAAATAGATGACTAGACATCACAGAAGTTCCTATTGTCCTCCTCCTCCAATATTTGAAAACCTTCACCTGGCAGTAGATCAATCATGAGTGAGAAACAATACAGCAGCAAAAAAATGTTCAGACGATGCAAAAAATAACAGTCATTACACATGGTATTCGCGTACAGATTGCAAGTCATGGATCCATTACACATAGTTTTTGTGTTGTGGACCTTCATGCAATTGCTACTTGGTAAGGCATTACAATGCTCCAGGAAGTGTACCACACTACAGTAAACAATCTACAACATGCACAGCTAGGAATTGTAAGTCACATTGCATAGTCAGCAGAAGCATACTAACATCACAAATGTAGGAGAGTATAAAGTAATGATCTAGATTGAGTTACCATCGGTGAGGAGGTCGATTATCTCCGTGGTATGCTTGATGATGCGCACAGCCAAGATCTTCTTGCCATTGCATCCATGCACTCGATTATGGGGGTACCAATGCATCCAAGTAGAACAAAATCACCACATTAACCCACAGCTTCAAGTACAAGCTAAGTATATATCAAGTGTCAATGAAAATAAGTTGAGAAAAACACTGGAAATAATTATATCATGTCATGCAAAGTTCAAACCAAACAAACATATGCATGCCAAGGTGAAATATTACAAAGAAGGCACTCATTAGGTAGCAGTGCATACAAAATCGCTGTTTTAGTAGTAGCAAATACTCTCTGTGTAAGCAATAGCAAAAACTCATGCAGTACCAAATTCAAAGACTTTTTGTTGTAGCTAACAGAAGTATGGAACAATAGTTAACAACTCAAGTCAGAAAATGTAGGAGTGTCTCTCTAAGAGACACAACTGTTACTGATCAAAGATAATAACAGAGCACAAAATAAGGTAGGTACATTAACTTCTTTGAAGACAATAAGCAGGACCAACAGATTCACATGTTACATCAGCATGAAGTTACAATGGCAGATGCCAGGCTGTAGGAGGAATCAACAGCGGCAAGTAGAAGCTTCTATGAGCAGTGCTTAGGAGTAGCAGCAGTGACTAACTAGCAGGAGCAGTAGCAAAACAACGAGCGGTGGCAGCGGAGTAGAAAGCAGGAGGAGCTACTGCATCTGATGGTTGGCAGTGCAACAACGGTGCATCATCAGGGACACAAGTCCACCAAAAAATCAAGCATTCCATGCCACAACTCTAAACTCAAGGAGGAAGCAGGGACAAGCCATGACTTACAGTTGTAGCTTAGAAGCCAAGCATAAGGGCAATTCAAGTACAAAACTCTGGAGTTAATACCTGGTTCTTGACAGACTTGGCCATCTTGCGGAACTCCTTGTGCATCAGAGTCTTGTGCTGGAGCTTGGTAGGGGTGTTCTGCTTCTTGGTCTTGGTCGTGGACAGGACAACAACCATGTCCTCTCCCGCTGATGGCTGGACCGCCACGGTCTTGCTGTTTGCCAAGCCTGAAACCACATCAGCCCCACAGCAAGTTAGCTCCTTGCAGAGACACTTGCAAACAAAAGGGTTAAAAATAGTGCAAAGAGCTACGGACCCGAGAACTTGTAGGAGTAGACATTGTAGAGACTGTTGGGCTCCTTGCTGTACTGCACCTTGGTGTTGCTATTGCCGAACTGCTTGATCAAGAAGTAGCTGTTCTTCTTCACGAGCTCCCAGACCGGAGACCCTGGAACGGTAGTCATTTCCCTTGGCCTACATCACCGAAACAACAACCAAAAGTCAGATCCTACAGCTAGCAACAAGCAAAAGGATGCACTAATCCTAGGCATCATCTATACTTGATGGGGAGGTGGGCGGTGCTGGATGGGAAGGTGGGCGGTGCTGGACGCACCAATGGTTGTTTATACTGGTCATATGCAAAAGAACTGGGCATTGATGTAAATAAGTCTAGGCATCATCTATACTAACAACTAAATGGAAGTACATTGCAACATACAAGACCTTCAATTTCTCCAACATATGCTTAGAATTCCATCTATATAATCAGCATATAAACATCACCATACCAATCCTATAAAATCATAAACATACTTTACCACAAATTCTGCAAAAAATACCAGCCCCATCGATTCTAAACTGCACCAGGTGATCCAGCAAATCACCTCGCTGACACAGAAATTGCTTCATTTTTCCGTTGACATTCAACAACCGCGCACCCTAAATTTAGGCAGTCTCCTTCAAGGTAAGCTAGCCTCTTTTGCTGCTAGTAAACAACACGGATAGCAAGTCCTAGCGGCCACAGAAGAAGCAGATCTAGCGGGTCAGCGCAGAGATGATTGGACGAACCTTCTTGAGCGCGAGGCACTGCAGCTTGGGCAGGTCCTCCTCGAGGAGCTTGGCCTTGGCGCGGAGGATCTCGGCATTGAGCGCGATGACCGTGGCCCGGTTCTTCTCCTACCTCGCTGCCTCCACTTTCTGCAACAGCAACAACCCTATTAGATTCAGATCGCCGCGCGGGGCAACGCGCGCCCGGTGGAGCACGAGCGGAGGGAGAAGGGGCGGGGTACCTCTACGCACTGGGAGATCTCGGCGTCGACGGAGCCGTAGAGGCGGGCGAAGGGGTCCTCGCCGGCGACGTTGGTGCCGTTGAGCTTCTCGGTGTCGAACTTGTCGTACTTCTGGCAGATGGCGTCCACCCGCATGAGGATGTCGATCACCGTCATCGCCGCGGCCCGGTCTCCGCTTGCTCTGACGAGATCGAGGGGATGATCGGGCTTGAGGAGGGAGCAACCGCTAGGTAGCTGCCGGCCGCTAGTAACCGTTGGAATCTCGGGGGCGCTTGATGGGGAGGTACTTGATGGGGAGGTGGGCGGTGCTGGATGGCGAGGCTCGGCGCTCGGTGGGGTAGGAGACTGGCGTTGGAGGCGTGGTGGCAGCGCTGGACGGCCAGTGAGGCGCTGGTCGATGGGGAGGGAGGTGGCGCTGGAGTGGCTGGACGATGAGGGGTCAGCCCTCGAAGAGGAGGGAGATGGCACTAGAGGAGTGGGGCAACAACGGGTCGGGTGTGGGGTGCGGCGGCTTCGGACGAGATTGGGAGGAGGGGTGGCGCGATGCAGATGTGAAATAGAGGACGACGACAGAAGACTGAAGCTGGGCGAGGCGATGGAAGGGGATCGATGGATGGATGTGGGAAAGAAAGGAGGCGGGGGGTGGATGGAAAATGACCAGTTAGGGTTTCAGGGTTGGTGTGGAAGGGTTGAGGACGGCCGTTGGATCCGCGAGCATCCGACGGCGTATGATGCGTGATCCGCGTGAGATGTCCACGGACCAATCAGGATGCAGTATGATGTTATGACCATCTAAATAGGTCATAGTTGCCTAAAATTAACATGTTAAAATCATGTCAGCTATTTTATGACTTGAAAATTCAAAAAGAAAATGCAAAACCTTCTCATTGTGTCACCAAATGTGAACAAGTTTTCAGGAAAAATAACAAACAAGAAAAAAGATAAATAACTTTTAAAAGGTGTCATGAGAAATGAGTTTTTGGCAAAAAAAACATTTTCCATTTTTTTGAATGCTCAAAATGAGTTTTTTTCATGAAGGACCTACCATATATTTGTTGCAAAATTGGACCAAATCAATTTTCTAAAATATTAGACCATGTTTAATACACAATTGATCAAATGGTTGGCTGTAAAAAGTTTCGATCCACCTCTGGTGAAAAAGACAAATTTCCGCCAATCCAGCTGGAAGCGGGTCAAGTTTGAACTACAGCTGCCTTATAGTATGCTCTTTACTTTTTCCAAAAATCATTTCTAGGTACATAAGTATCTATTTAATAAGAGAAACACCAAACAAATTCCAAGATTCAACCACTAGATAGGAACGGTCATGCCCGTTGTTTTGACCGCATTTTGAAATGGGCATAAAAAATTCAAAAAAAATCAAAAAATTGGAAAACCTTCACATTGTGTCATTATATGTGACCAAGTTACCAGCAAAAATTATAAACTTGTAATACGGCGATTTTAAAAAAAAGTGTTCTCAGAAACGAGCTATCAAGTGTGAAGATGAATGGCTTTCAACCCAAATGCTCAATCTTATGGCCACATTCATGGCATAGTTTGTTCAAATGATCTCATATTGTTCAGAAGGGTGCATCTTGGAATTCCAAACAATTTTTCCTAAGGGAGTTTTCATTTTCTTTGCACGGAAAATTCATTTTCCATTTTTCGAGTGCCCGAAATGAGTTTTTTTTGTGAAGGACCTACCATATATTTGTTGCAAAATTGGACCAAATCAATTTTATAAAATACTCGGCCATATTTAATTCACAATTGACCAAATGGTTTGGTGTCAAAAGCCTTGATCCACCTCTGGTGAAAAAGACAAATCCTTGCCGATTCAGCACGAAGCGGGTCAAATTTGAACTGTAGCTGCCTCATAGTTTTCTCTTTATTTTTTCCAAAAATCATTTCTAGGTACATAACTATCTATTTAATCAGAGAAATATTAAAAGTTTTCCAATATTTAACAACTAGCTAGGAACGGTCAAGTCCGCAGTTTTGACCGCATTTTGAAACGGGCATAAAAAATTAAAAAAAATACAAAAATTGGAAAACCTTTGCAATGTGTCATTATATGTGACCAAGTTACCAGGAAAAATAATAAACTTGTAATAGGAAAAATATTTTAAAAAAGTGTTCTAAAAAATAAGCTATCATGCGTGAAGATTTATGGCTTTCAAGCCAAATGATCAATCTTATGGCCACATTCATGGCATTGTTTGTTCAAATGATCTCATATTGTTCACAAGGGTGAATATTGGAATTCCAAACAATGTTGCCTAAGGAACTTATCATTTTCTTTGCACGAAAAAATCATTTTCCATTTTTTAGTGCCCAAAATGAGCTTTTTGTGAAGGACCTATCAAATATTTGTTGCAAAATTGTACCAAATAGATTTTCTAAAATACTAGGACATATTTAATGCACAATTAACCAAATGAATGGGTATCAAAAGTTTTGATCCACCTTTGGTGAAAAAGACAAATTCCCGCTGATTTAGTAGCAAGGGGGTCAAAATTGAACTGCAGCTGCCTTGTAGTTTTCTATTTATTTTTTCCCAAAATCATTTATAGGTACATAAGTATCTATTTCATCAGAGAAACATCAAAAGTTTTCCAAGATTTGACCACTAGCTAGGAACGTTCAAGCCCGCCGTTTTGACCGCATTTTGAAACGGGCATAAAAAATTCAAGAAAAATTAAAAAAAATGGAAAACCTTCGCATTGTGTCATTACATGTGACCAAGTTACCAGAAAAAAATAATAAACTTGTAATACGATGATTATTTTAAAAAAGTGTTCTCAGAAATGAGCTATCATGTGTGAAGATTCATGTCTTTCAAGCCAAATGGTCAATATTGTGGCCACATTCATGGCATAGTTTGTTCAAATGATCTCATATTGTGCACAAGGTTGCATCTTGTAATTCCAAACAATGTTGCCTAAGGGAGTTTTCATTTTCTTTGCACGGAAAATTCATTTTCCATTTTCCGAGTGCCCGAAATGAGTTTTTTTTGTGAAGGACCTACCATATATTTGTTGCAAATTTGGACCAAATCAATTTTCTAAAATACTAGGCCATATTTAATGCACAATTGACAAAATGGTTGGGTGTCAAAATTTTTGATCCACCTCTGGTGAAAAAGACAAATTCTCGCCGATTTAGTAGGAAGCGGGTCAAATTTGAACTGCAGCTGCCTTGTAGTTTGCTCTTAATTTTTTTCCAAAAATCATTTATAGGTACATAATTATCTATTTCATCAGAGAAACATCAAAAGTTTTTCAAGATTCAACCACTAGCTAGGAACGGTCAAGCCCGCCGTTTTGACCGCATTTTGAAACGGGCATAAAAAATTTAAAAAAAATAAAAAAATGGAAAACCTTCGCATTGGGTCATTACATGTGACCAAGTTCCTAGGAAAAATAATAAACTTGTAATATGATGATTATTTTAAAAAAAGTGTTCTAAAAAATGAGCTATCATCTGTGAAGATTCATGGCTTTCAAGCCAAATGGTCAATCTTGTGGCCACATTCATGGCATAGTTTGTTCAAATGATCTCATATTGCGCACAAGGGTGCATCTTGGAATTCCAAACAATGTTGCCTAAGGGAGTTTTCATTTTCTTTGCACGGAAAAATCATTTTCCATTTTCCAAGTGCCCGAAATGAGTTTTTTGTGAAGGACCTACCATATATTTGTTGCAAAATTTGACCAAATCAATTTTATAAAATACTAGGCCATATTTAATGCACAATTGACAAAATGGTTGGGTGTCAAAAGTTTTGATCCACCTCTGGTGAAAAAGACAAATTCCCGCCGATTCAGCAGCAAGCGGGTCAAATTTGAACTGTAGCTGCCTTATTGTTTGCTCTTTATTTTTTCTTAAAGTCATTTATATTTACATAAGTATATATTTAAGCATAAATACATGGTTTGGTGGCGATACGTCGAGGTTTGGATGGTGGCCCAGGGCCCCAACTCCAAAGCATGTGAACTCGCATGCCTTGTGCGTGGTCACCACGTGACCTTGGCGTTGACATGCGTTCTGGGAGGCCTAGGCATGTCTAGCGGGTTGGACACTCCCCAGGTAGGTGCTAGGAAGAAAATTACAACAGAAGAATCTCACGAGGAGACCGACCTATGCTGAAAGATGAATTAGCAGCCAAGTGTTTGATTGGCAGTATGAGAAATGCACATGCCCAATGGGCATGAGTTTTGGCTGAGGATGATCATCTACTAAGAAGAATGTCTTCACAAATTTTCAGATCAAAAGGTGGATCCCAGGTGGTACATGCTTTGCAAAGTACCACACTGGACAGAAATATGAATTTGAAGCTGGGCTCAAAATAATGAATGGATTGAGCTGAAATTTGGTGGAGGATGGTTATTTCGGCATTGGAAATCACCGTAGAAAATTGATACCATTTGGACATGCTAAAGTGGTACTTCCTTCACAATGCTCTTCTATGGACAGAAACTTGGGAAAACTAGTGAGAGAAATTGGATGAATGAAATGAGCTCAAATTTGGTGTAGGTAAGTTACATAGGTATGGTTATGCCTTGGTAGATTTTCAGATCATTTGGGTAAGCCTAGATACTACTTACTTCACAAAGCTTCTCTCGAGGTAGAAACTTTGGAAATTTCTTGAGAAAGATTTACTAGGAAAATGGAGCTGAATATTATCATGTGGCAATGATTTGGGTATGGAAGAGTTCCCAAAGAGTTTGAGGGTAATAGGAGGGGTGTAGATAACACTTGCTTTGCAACGTGCCAATCTGGCCATAAAATATAAATTGAACCTGGGCTGACATAGATAATTTGACTGAGCTGCAATTTGGAGGAGGGTGATAATTTGGGCATATGAAGGAACTTCTTAAATTTCATGTCATTTGGATATATAAAAAAGGTACTTCCTTCACAATGCTTCTAGGTGGACAAAAACTTTGAAAATTTGCCGAGGAAGATTTGCTGGGCAAATGGAGCTGAATTTTGTCATGTGGCAATGATTTTGATAGGAAAGAGTGCCCAAGAATTCCGAGGGCAATCAAGAATATATAAATAGCACTTCCTTCATAAAGTGATGTTGTGAACAGAATAGGAAAATGAATATTGTTGAATTATTTTTGAACTAGGAAAGGAAGTATTTTTACATATTTGACGAAGATATGACCCAAAGAATTTATGAGATTTTTTTGGGAATTTTTGGAATGACAGAAATATAGGTTGCTTCACAACCTAGGGCAAAAATTGACACATGGACATGACACATAGGCAAAACTAATGAGGTGGCGCCAAGTCATACCAATCCACCACAATTTACAAGGTTATGACTAGCTAGAAATAAGGCAGCGGACTAGTGATGTCTGCTTTATGACCATTTCGTGTAAGGAAATTACGACCTTTCTGACCAAAATGGTCGCAATGGTTTAGGGTTTGGAGCCCCCCGAACAGCTTTTGACCAATTGGTCTGAAATGGTCATAGATTTATGACCAATTCTTCCAGGGTCACTAAAAGAAGGTCATAAGTTGACATATTTCTTGTAGTGGAAGTAAATAATTACTCTACTGAGATATTCCTGTGTTAAGAGTTTGTTCTGAATATTGTTTATGTAATGCCAGGCCTTGTGTTTGATTGCAAAGTTGAGCTTGGAATGTTGTGGCATGCGGCATCAAGAGCTGTTCACCGTGCCTCCTGAAAATAATGCTTCGTATTGTTTTGCATGTCGATCTAATGCCAGTGATTTTCTTGTTAAGAAGATCATCCTCTTCTGTTGTTTCCATGCTTAAGAAGTTCATCGTCTGATGTTTCATTCATAGCCTATACGACAAGTCGGGTAGGTTAGACGTGAAACCATATGATCTTCCGACCAACTCATGATATTAGGCCATGATTGGATCATCATTTTCCAAGCAAAACCGCTTGTAAAACTGACGCTTGTAAATTAAAGCAGATGGTCTCAGGCGAAGGCGCTTGGTTGGTCGATTTCGACTTGTAAAATATCGGAAGTACTTGACACACGATAAAAACGATGAACGACACTCGAACGATTGTTAATCTAGCCGTTAGCTGCTGTTTCAGCCTTGCCCATGGATGGCATGATACGCACGTCGTGCATGTATCGTCTGGTAATGTCGTCCATATAGCAGTGCTCGTAAAATATACACTGGTCTCTCAAATTACACGCGTAACCCGCCGGTTTTACTTACAGACCTCGGGCCCTTGGTTTCATTATGCCTGTATTTTACGTGTTGCTTTCGATGACGAGTAAATTAAACTTGTATGTTAATACAGGTTTGAAATAAACCAGAGCTCACAAGCGCGGCCTTACCGTTCCATGTCGTCTCAGTTTCTCGAAGGTGCTCATAGGTGTCCGATGATCCTGGCTTCCTGAATGAGTAGCGGGCGATGTATCACACCATCCGTAGGGCCCGCGAGGCCCTCTCCATTGTCCTTCGAGTTGTTGCGCTCGCCGTGGCGCCAAGCATTGTTAACATCGTCAACGAACATGAGGATTTAGGAGATGACTTTATTTTGACTGGATGACACTAGGGACCCACTAGGGCCATAGCCGTACGTACGCAAGTGCCTCCTTATTATGTACAACTATTTTTTTTGCTTTCTCCTGGTTTCCTGACATCACGGTCCCACACCATTGTCAACCTATGTAGTCAATATAAATGAGAGAATTGCACAAGGTGCGGCCGACAGATGGAACCAAGCAGCTCGAGCAGTATTTGTGTTCTTGAGGCATGAGCACTTCAGAGTTTTTCTTGGCGATGCTTTCGTTGTGTTTAGAGGAGAGCAGGGTACTAACTGGGCGGGCTGTGGCCCATCTAGCCCAGGCCAGATGTCCAGCCCAGATACTAATTTTTTCAAGATGAAAATGGCTAGCTCAGCTATACATCTTTTTGAGGAATACCCAGGCAAGTTCAACTTGTTATTCTCCACCCCGCCGGGCTGCAAATCTTTCCTAGGAGGGATGCATTAGGCTTAACAGGAAAATGGGCTTTAAAAATAATAAATGGGATGTAATTATAAAAACTGGGCAATAACTATAAAAAAATTCACCAAACACGAA
The DNA here is from genome assembly GCF_003073215.2 of Triticum urartu. Classification (NCBI taxonomy): domain Eukaryota; kingdom Viridiplantae; phylum Streptophyta; class Magnoliopsida; order Poales; family Poaceae; genus Triticum; species Triticum urartu. Next base: position 376,361,684 of record NC_053022.1, on the reverse strand, counting down.
ATTAGTTTATAAAATATTATTTATGGATTTTGAAAATCTTAAATTTTCATTGTTGCGCGCGCAATGTTTCGTTGGATTTTTACGTAGTACAAATTTATATTTAATCTGACTAGAAATTTCGGGATAAAAATATTTCGGAGCCCATCATAATGTGGAAAATTTTATTGATTTCTTTCTTCAACGGTTGGTTGAAATTATTAGTCATTGTCCTAGCTAGAAAATGGGCTGTACTTTTAACAAACTGTAAATGGGCTGTTGTAAATTCCATTAGAATTCCAAAATGGGCTGTACATTCCTACAAAATGCAAATGGACTATAAGTTCCCTGCCACACACTTGTGGGCCTACTAAGTGACGCGTCCCCTAAAAAAATAAGTTGACGCGTATGCAAGGCTTTGCCAACTTATTATAGTCAACACACGGTTCTAGCAGCAGTGGCCGTTGGATGTCTATCCAACGGATGTCGTGCTTCTTCTTCAATCTCGGATATTCTTAGCTTCGGCCACCCAAAAAATGATTCCTCCCCTGACATCTGGGGCGCACCATTTCGGAGGCTGACCTATGGGCCTACTAAGTTGGAGCGTACCAAGGGCTTTGTCAACTTAGTCAATAATAAACGTTTCTAGCTTCAGTGACCGTACGATGTCCATCCAACGGCCGTAGTGATTCTTCAACCTCTGGTCTTCTTGGTCCAGCCGCCCAAAGCAGCGCCGGTCGTGCTGCCTTCTCCTGCATCCCGTGGCCGGCTGTGCTACCGCGGAGGCCTCACCACCCCCATACTACTCCCACCGCTGGCCAGGCCATCCCTCCACTCACTCACACCCCTTGTTATTCTGCAGCGACGGCGGTCTCACACCGCTGCCGAACCAGTGAACCCTCGTACTCCTCTCCATGAGGGCTTCCACTGATGCGTCTTCCTCGGCTTCGCATCATCCCCTTCCCAGGCCTCGCCATCGTCCAGACCACCGCCCTGGTGCTCTCGGCGCAGCGTGGTCAACGTGGTCAATGACCGACTTCCATCGGAAGAGTACTATATGTGGAGAGGCTAACAGCTGGGTTCAGGCAGCCGCAAGGAAGTGCCTCCTTATTATGCGCTAAATAAGTATTCCTCCACCTTACAGCAGGGACCCACCGGACGGGCCACCTTATTTCGCGAAAAAACGTTTTCCCTTGACTGCTCGGACCCACCGAACGGGCCAGCGTATTTCGTGAAAAAAAACATTCCCCCGCTATTAGCTCAGACCCACCGGAAGTGCCTCCTTATTACGCACAAAAAATGAATACCCCCCTGCTAGCTGGGACCCACCATGGTGGGAGGCTGACTTGTGGGCCTACTAAGTTCACTGGGATGGGGGCCTTTGTCAACTTTAGTCAATATGAACGATTCTAGCTCCAGTGACCGTACGATGTCCATCCAACGACTGTAGTGCTTCTTCAACCTCTGGTCTTCTTGCTCCAGCCGCCCAAAGCAGCGTCGGTCATGCCGCATGCTCCTGCCTCCCGTGGACGGCTGTGCTGCCCCTACTATTCCCACCACTGGCCAGGCCCTGCGGCGACGACAGCCTCACACCGCAGTCGAACCAGTGAACCCTCGTACTCCTCTCCGCGTGGGCTTCCACTGCCGCGTCTTCCCCGGCTCCCCGTCATCCCCTTCCTAGGCCTCGCCATCATCCACCGCCCTGATTCTCTCGGTGCGGCGTGGTCAACGTGGTCAAGGAACGACTTCCATCGGACGTGGACAGTACGTGGAGAGGCTGACAGCTGGGTCCACGGCCGTAGCAAGGAAGTGCCTCCTTATTACGTGCAAAATAATTATTCCTCCACCTGACAGTGGGGACCCACCGGATGGGACACCGTATTTTGCGAAAAAATGTTTCCCCCCTGACAGCTGGGACCCACCAGCTACACCTTCGCACGCAAGGAAGTGCGTCCGGGCAAAAAAACAAAACGATTCGCCCCCCTGACTGCTGGGACCCACCAGCTACATCTTTGCACGCAAGGAAGTGCCTGACAGTCGGGACCCACCTGGTCGAAGCGTACGTAGCGTTGTCATTCTGGTCGCGAACGTGTACGTAGATATATACTGGTCGATGTAGAGGCGCGCACGTGTCGTAGTAGAGGCGCGCACGTAGCATGTACACGTACATACAGCGGTCAGGGTGCAAGAAAGAAAATACGGCCACGTATGTGTACATACGGGCGGGGTCTTGAATGCCTACTCGTGCATACGTACGGCGAGGGCTCGTGTACATGGCTGGGTCGGAACGGAGAAGCAGCGTCGTCGTCGTGTTCATGGGGAGGCAACTGAATGCGTCGTGTTCATGGGGAGGCAACGGAATGTGTCGTGTTCATCGGGAGGGCTTGGACGGAACATGCGATGGAAACGAGGCCTGGCATACGCAGAACGGAGGATACGGCCTTGTGTTCGACCGGCCACGTTCAAAACGGGATCCTGTTCATCGGGAGGGGTGTGGTGTACCGCAAAACGGAGGAAACGGACCTCCTACGGTCGAAATGGGAGTCATGTTGATCGGGAGGGGTGTGGCGTACCGCAAAACAGAGGAAACGGACTTGTGTTGGAGCGCTACGGTCAAAATGGGGGTCCTGTTCATCGGGAGGGGTGTGGCGTACCGCAAAACGGGACTCCACGGGATAATGTTCATCTCCACCATCGACCTCCTCCAGCCTCCACGGGCTCCTGTTCATCCAGCCTCCACCGCGTGCTACTCCACCGGCTACTGTTCAACCACCCCTCCACCGTCTACCGTTCATCCAGCCCTCCACACCACGGGGTCCTGTTCAACCACCCCTCCACGGGCACCCCTCCACCGTCTACTGTTCATCCAGCCCTCGACACCACGGGGTCCTGTTCAACCACCCCTCCACCGTCTACTGTTCATCCAGCCCTCCACAACACGGGGTCCTGTTCATCCACCCCTCCACGGGCACCCCTCCACCGTCTACTGTTCATCCAGCCCTCCACCACACCACGGGGTACTGTTCATCCAGAGGCAACGCCACCGCTCACTGTTCATCCAACCCCCCTGCAACACTCACTGTTCATCCCATCGATCGGTTTCAGTTAGCAGCAGTAGCGAAGGAATCGCTCGATCGGGTTCAGTTAACAGCCATCGATCGATCGCTCGGGTTCAGTAACGTGTAGCCTATAGTTCAATCGCTCGGGGTTCAGTTAGAGCCCAACGCCTCGCTCGGGTTCATTTAGAGACAACGCCTCGCACACATGCGCGTACGTGTACGAGAGAAACGTGCATCACTCGGCCCCCGACCTCCCACCGTAACCGTGAACTCCCCAAAATTTTCCTCCCCCTCGCTTCTACCATGGTTTTTTCCGTCATGGACGGCCCAAAGAATGTCATGCAGCTATGTCTCCGGCCCGCCCAGGGCAAAAAGCCCATTTTCTATCATGATTTTTTGTCACAGAAGTAGGAGCCCACCACATCTATGATGATACTGGGTTTTGTCACAATTATCTTCATAGAAGTGTCATATGTATGAGAGAAAAAAAATTTGTTCGGCCCAAAATGTCACGGATGTGTCTTTTTTTTGTAGTGAGCGGACATGGTTGCTGTGGCCAAAGCTCCTAATGCTAGGCTGAGTAAGTAGAGAAGAGGAGAAGCAAACATTGGATATGTCAGTTACATTACTTGTAGAGTATCATAACACTATATATAGTCATAGTCTAGGTTTGGATTCGAACCAGCTACAGGAGCATGTCTCTCTTTTTTCTAAAACTCAGCAACGTCTCATTACTAGTACACTATCTTGTTCTGTACGCCTTCTCAAGTCTTTGATTTTCTTTTCTTTTTTGCGAGGAAGGAAGGAGGAGAAAATTGAGGGTTCTTGGGACTCGAACCCAAGACCTCTTAGTTTAAAACCAAGGGTGCTAGTCACTAATGTGGCGAACGTTCCCTAGGAGTTTTAGTTGCGATGCAAGATCAAACGGTCACAGTTTCGGGAATGTTATTTGGCGAGCGGGCCTAGTTTTTCTTTTCTTCCTATAAAAAGTATGCTACGTGGTGTCAGCTTAGTCAACAAACGATTGTGCCAACCTTGACCGTTCAATTGACATTCAACGTCTGTCGTGTTTCTTCATTCTCTTCTTCCTCCAGCCACCAAAGCTAGACTAGTGCTGGCGGGACTGCCTGCTCCCGCCTCCCATGATTGGCTGTGCTACTGCGCACCCATCACGACCACATCGCATCCTAAAACTCTGTGCATCTTCATCGGCTCTTCTTTGTTCCCGTCTGAGGCCTCACCATCGTCCTCCACCTTGGATCGCTGGACGCGGCGCGGCCCTTCGGTGTTGTCAACATGGTCAACAACCGAGAGGAATAAGCAGAGGATTGTACATGGTGAGAATGACAGTAGGGACCTGCCAGGATCATGGAAGTAGGCAAGCGAGATAACTGTGCAAGGAGCAGCTGACACCCAGGACCCAGCAGCGCGCGTAGTATTTTTTGTTTTCGGGACGGAGAAGGCTTTGATTTCATATGTTTACCACATGACCAACCCAGTTTTTTCCTTTCTGAAAATGGCTAACCCAGCTATTTTGTTTTTTGTAGAATAACCAACGAAGGCCTACTTGCTTTTCTACGCCCTGCTGGCCCGGAAATCTTTCAACACGAGGAGGGATGCATTCGTGGTTGCCTAGAAAATGGGCTATAAGTAATACGAAATGGGCTATAAGTAATAAGAAATGGGTTGTAAGATGAAAAAATACAGCAAACAGGCAATTAGTTCCAAAATACTTTTGGATTTTGGATTATGGATTTTGATATTTTTAAATTTCATTATTTTTGTGCGGGTAAAATTTCATTGGATTTAAATTAAGGTATGTTTAGATTTTATATTAATTTGAATATGGCTAGAAATTTCAAGCTGTATACTGTTTTGGACATATTTGGAGGCTGACTTGTGGGTCTACTAGGTTGACGTGTACGAAAGGCATTGTCAATTTAGTCCACAAACGATTCTAGCAGCAGTGGTTGCTAGATGTTAATGCAACGGCCATGTTGCTTCTTCAATATCTGATCTTCTTGCTCCACCCGCCCAAACTAGCACCGGTGGGACTGTCTGCTCCCACCTCCCATGGCCGGCTGTGCTGCCGCAAAGGCCGCACCGCCCCACCCGACTCGATCGCTCGCCAGGCCATTCCTCTACTCACCCACACCTCCTATTTTTTTCGAGCGACGACAGCTGAACCAGTAAACCCTCGTACTCTCCACTGCGTGGGCAACCACTATCGTCTCTTCCACGGCACCGGTTCGTTCCCTTCCTAGGCCTCACCATTATCCACCGCCCAGGTCCTATCGGCGCGGCATGGTGAATGTGATCAACGAATGATATCCATTAGAAGAGGATTGTATGTGGAGAGGCTGACAGCAGAGTCCACGACCGTACGTAAGTAAGTGCCTCGTTTTTACGCGCAAAATAATGATTCCTCCACCTGACAGTGGGGACCCATGGAAAGAGCCTCTATATTTCATGAAAAAATGTTCCTCCCGCGAACAGCTGGGACCCACCAGCTACATCTTTGCGCGCAAGGAAGTGCGTCCATACTGCAGGCAAAAAAATGATTCTTCCCCCTGACAACTGGGACCACCAGCTATATCTTCGCATGCAAGGGAGTGCGTCCTTATCCTCCCTGACAGCTGGGACTCACCTGGTTGAAGCGTACGTAGCATTGTCTGTCTGGTCGCGAGCGTGTACATACATATTGGTCGATCAATATCTCTGCAGCGATGAACTGTGGTCGTGTAAGGAGTGGCACGTGTCGTAGTAGAGGCGCAAATGTATCATGTCACGAAGTCCTGTCTATATCGTGTACACGTACGTACAACCATGCTGCAAGAGAGTAAATACGGCTATGTACATACATACGAGCGGGGTCTCGAAGGCGTACAACGACGTCGTCCAGTTCATCGGCAGCCAACCGGCTAAGACACAATGGAGGAAACAGCGCCGTGTTCGTCGGGAGGTAATTGACTGGGTCAAAATACGTCATGTTCATCAGGAGCTAACCGCCTTGGACGAAACAGCCGAAACAAGGTCTGGCGTACCACAGAACGGAGGAAACGGCCTTCTGTTCGACCGCGTATGATCAAAACGGGGTACTGTTCATCGGGAAGGGTGCGGTGTATCACAAAACAGAGGAAGCAGACTTCTGTTCGAGAGCCTATGGTCGAAACGGGGTCATGCTGATCGGGAGGGGTCTGGCGTACCTCAAAACTAAAGAAACAGATTTCTCTTGGAGCGCCTACGGTCAAAACGGGGTCCTGTTCATCAACCATCTACTGCCTCACTTCAGCCTCCACGGGGTACTGTTCATCCAGCCTCCACCGGCTACTGTTCATAGAGCCTCCACAAGGTCCTGTTCATCCACCCCCAACCGCCTGGGGTGCGGCGGTCTCCTCGGGGTCCTATTCATCCACCGGCAACTAGGGGTCCTATTGCAACGACCTACTACCACGGGGTCCTATTCATCCAACCCCCACTAGGAACTGTTCATCCACAACTGACCAACCAGCTCGACTCACCACGTCTTGACTCGTTTTACGTACCGCGCGCATGGTAGCAATGGTCACTGTTCATCAAGAGGCAACCCAACACCGGCTAGCTACATCTCGCACGGGGGCTCGATCGGCTTCAGTAAGCAGCAGCAGTGATCGATCACTCGGGTTCAGTTAGAAGCAGTAGTGAAGGAATCACTCGGGTTCAGTCATCAGCGAATGAAATGCTCGGGTTCGGTTAACAGCCAAGGGATCAATCGCTCGGGTTCAGTAATGTGCGATCGCTCGGTTTCAGTTAAACAACGCCTCGCACACATGCGCGTACACAAGAGAAACGTGCAAACCACAATGCATCGCTCGTCCCCGAACACCTACCGTAACCAGGAACTCCCTGATATTTTCCTCGCCCTCGCATCTACCATGATTTTTTTGTCATGGACGGCCCAAAGAATGTCAGCTGCATGTCGGGCCCGCCCAGGACAAAAAGCCCATTTTCTGCCATGATTTTTTGTCATAAAAGTGGAGCCCATCACATCTATGATGATACGTGTTTTTCTCACAATTAACATCATAGATCAGTCATCACCATGACAGAAAAAAAATTATTCGGTCCAAAATGTCACAGATGTGTCTTCTTTTTATTGAATGGTTGTGTGGAGAGGCCTTCGGCTGAGGTGAGAGGGAAAAGAATGGCCCGGCAACAATTTTTTATTTGCTAATACATCTAACGATTAAACCGGCTATAGTGCCACAATAGGTTTATTATTGGGGTATCATACAACCTCCGAATGAGAGGAAATTTGACAGCCAATCTACCTAAAATCTAATAAGATCGGACATCAACTTTAAACCCATTGCAAGAATGTTGTCACATCCCTAGCTTCTGGTAATGCTCTAGGCTAGCTTCATGTGTGCATCATGTATATATTCCGAAAGTTGAAATGAGGAAATTGAAAGCCTCAGAAATCATTTTAATAAAAGGGCAAGAAATCCTAAAATTGCAATCAGTAAATCCAAAATGCCCTAGAAATAGCTCTGACAATTTTGGCAAGAGTTATAAATCAAACCAAAATTTTGGAACATTTCTAAGGGATTATTTGGGCTCTGATTTTAAATCAATATTATATTTGAATTTGGAGTTATATTCATAATATATAATGAATATATTTTCAAATGCCCTGAGACATTTTATGTATATGAGGAGTAGACCTTAAGTGACATAAAATTATCCAGGGGAGTTTTGGCACTGTTTTCAAATTTGTTTGAATTTGAATTCAGTGGCAATTAAACAAAACAAAACAGAAAAACAGAAACAAAAGAAAAACGAAAGCCCACCAAGCCTCTTGCCCGCACCTACCTGGTCCAGCCCACCTACCCCCACCGTGTCGTCTTCCTCCTGCCAGTAGGAGCAGGTGCGTGTCGACGCACGCGCAGCTACGGCCACCTCCTGCTTCGCGCTGGAGGCCCGTCCTTCTCCCTGATCCCGTGTTTGGAGACGCCCAGAGACCCCCTGACCTCTCTCTCTCCCTCACCCCGCAACCTCTCCCCTCCCCTGGCTCTCTCTCTCTCTCACCAGCCGAGCGCCACCATCGCTGCCCCTCGCTGCCCTCGCGGCCAGAGCCCACCCCTTGCCTCCCTAGCCGTCCAACCGCTCCGCCAAGACGTCGCGGGCCTATCCATCGAAGCAAGCGAGCTCGGGATCGTCTTCGTCTTCAACGTCGGCCACCGGAGGGAGCCGCCATCGATCTGTCGCCTGCTGGTCGTCCCCGAGCTCTTCGAGCCCCAGTTCTACGCCCTGTGAGGCCGCTGTCATTTCCCCTCTCTCCTCTCTGTTAATTTCGTCCCCTAGACCCGATCCCCATCGACGCCGTACTCCGGCCGCCGCCCAACTCGCCGTCCCCGCCGTTGCACGCCACCCCAGCGCCGCCCGAGGCCACCAACGGACGCGCCTCGTTGTGCCTCTTCCAACGCGCCCGGCCGCGCGACCTCTTGTTGCCGGAGTTGGCTGGACGAGCAACCTCGCCGTGCTCTGTTACGCCGGTGGTTATAACATCGGTGATGATGACGTGGACGCGTCATTAGCGGCTAATTGAACCACTAACTAACCCCCCTGGCTCGCTGACATGCGGGCCCCACTGCCTAACTAACCAGCTAACAAAAATAGATTAAGATTAATCTAAACGCAGTGGCCCCACGCGTCACCGTTAACCTTGCTGACGTGGCTGTTGACCGGACCCACCTGTCTGTGACACTAAATGTCACTGGGTCACTGACCAGTGGGTCCCACTGGTCAGGTTTGACCTGGACCGTGCCCCGTTGACCTGCTGACGTTAGGACGATGTCATGCTGACGCAGTAATTAATTTCTGTTTTAAAACAATTCAGGAAATTCCAGAAAATGACTTAAACTTCAAAAAATCATAGAAATTAAACCGTAACTCCAAATGAAATAATTTATATATGAAAAATTATCAGAAAAATTCAAGGAATCTGTTTATGGCATTTTCATATGTTAGAACAACTTATGGCTGCTGTTTAGGCCAATTTACATAAATAGAATTTAAACTCTCACATATGGAATTTGAATTTGAACCTAGGGTTCAAACCAACTCCATTTAACATGTTGCTAGTTGCATTTGCTCAAACCACAGCATATTGACATGTCATGATCATGCATCATATTGTGCATTGCATTGATTGTGTTTCTTTCTCTGTTGCCCGTATTTGTCCCCTCTTGATAGACGTTGTACCGACGCTATGATCGTTGACACTGATGAAGACCCAATGATATCTTCAGAAGTGCCAGGCAAGCAAAACCCCCTTGTTCATTCCGATACAAACCCACTCTCTCGCACCTGCTTTCTTTTACTGCATTAGGACGACAACGATTCAACTGTTACATGCTGCGGTAGTTGAACCCCTTTCCTTTGCATGACCTGTCATTGCCATAGTAAATAGATGAAACCCACTAGCATGAGTAGGAGTTGTTTGAGCCCTGATGTGCCTACTCATTCATGTTTGCTTATCATGCCTGCTATTGCTTAGAGTTATGTCAGGTCTGATTCATTGGGGATGAATTGGAAAGTTGTGAACATGTCCTACTGTTTGTGAGCTAAGTGTGTGAACACAATTTGGTAAAGGTAGTGGTGAGAGGCCATGTAGGAGTACATGGTGGGTTGTCTCATTGCAGCCGTCCTCAGGAACTGAGTTCTGTGTCTGTGATCCATGAACAGCTACTACCACTCATTGGGATCCTTAACTGACCCTCTTGGCTTCCTAATCACCCTAGTACTCTATCCAGGAGTTGCAACTAGTTTCTGGTGTTTGTAGGTTATGTGTTGGCGGTCGTGCGTAGCGCTGACCCTAGGGGTGGGCTATGATGCGGTAGATACACCATGGCCGGGCATGTCGGGCGCCCGTTTGGTGTCTCGGAACCCTGTACACATTGTTCGGGCCGTATGTGGAAACCTCGGCCGGACTCCCTACGGATGGAACCTGGATAGGCGATAAACCTGGACTAGAGACTTGAGTGTTTAGGTAGGCCGTGGCCGACACCCTCGTTGGGCTTCCGCTTGAAGGTTGCCGAGTACATGTCGTGTAAACGACGGTAAGTGGTGGGAGAGAGTGTGAAGAAGTACACCCCTGCAGGGTTATCATTATCTATTCAAATAGCCGGATTCCTCGGATATGGAAACTTGGACCCCTTGCATAGTTCATAGACAAGTGAAAGTGGATACTCTAAAACTCGCAAGATAAGCGTGAGTGCTATGGATGGCCTTCTCGTAGGGAGACAGGAGCGGATCCGTAGTGGTGTATTGGATGGTGAATATGTGGACTCGTGTGCGCCACCTCAAAATAGTTACTTGCAGTCGTAGTTCAGGTTAGCCACTGAGTCAAAGATGGCTTGCTGCAGTTAAACTCCACCACCCCCTTATTGATATCGATGCATATGTAGATAGTTCTGATGTAAGTCTTGCTGGGTACATTTGTACTCACGTTTGCCTATTTTATGTTTTGTAGAGAGACGTCAGTCTCGCTAGTAGTTCCATGTGGACTTCGACGTTTAGCTTGATACCTCAGCTACGATCTTGTGCCCTCGGCAGGATCTGGTAGATAGTCAGGCTTCTTAGCCTTTTTCATTTGTAGATGTCTGTACTCAGACATGTTAAGCTTCCGCATGTGCTTTGCATTGTATGCTATGATTGTTGGGTCATGAGACCCATGTTTGTAATATCTCGCTCCTCGGAGCCTAATGAATAAATACTTGAGATGTAGAGTTATGTTGTGATGCCATGTTGTAGTACACATATCGAGCATATTGTGTGTATGATTGAAATGCTTGGTATGTGTGGGATCCGACAATCTAGTTGTTTATCCTTGCCAGCCTCTCTTATGGGGAAATGTAGTCTAGTGCTTCCATGAGCCATAGTAGTCCGCTACAGCCCAGTTCACCGGAGTCCTGCTAGCCCAGCACTACTGCTCGTTCTTGTGTCTGTCCCTTCGGGGAAATGTCACGCGGTGACATCCGGAGTCCTGCCTAGCCTGCTACAGCCCGGGTTCCTGGAGTCCTGTTAGCCCAGTGCTACAGCCCAGATTCACACGGTGCTGACCGACATGCTCGATGTGATTCATGTATGCATGTTCCCATAGGTTAGTGCCGCTTTGGGTTAGCGACTAGCCATGTCGGCCCGGGTTCTCTGTCATATGGATGCTAGCGACACTATCATATACGTGAGCCAAAAGGCGCAAACGGTCCCGGGCCATGGTAAGGCGACACCCATGGGAATACCGTGCGTGAGGCCACAAAGTGATATGAGGTGTTACCCGCTAGATCGATGTGACTTGGAATCGGGGTCCTGACAAATGTTTTATTCCCACTTGGAAAATAATTCTTTAACGATGTCATGTGGCATGTGCAAGTGTGTGGTTGGTCCTAGAACGGTCAACGAAGACAACGAAAAGAAGTGGCAACTACCAACGGATGCAAGTTTTTTTTTTAAAATGACAGCAACGGAGTGCTGATCCAATGCGAATGATGCGATGATGAATGTAACAAACATATATATATATAATGCGACTATCACGAAAATATGGAAGGCATATGGAATGTTTGTCTCGGGCTATCACAGCAGTGGCCTACATGGGAATAGAGTGTGCCTTGCCAGAGGAAAGGTCTCACCCGTCTATTTTGCTTCTGAAGGAATTCCTTGGGCCAAAGAAAACAGGACATACAATAGTTTGGTATGGCAGAAAAAATGGAGTTGGTCATGATGATGTGCCATCCCCAAGAATGGAAGGTCGCATGCCACCTTGATAACCTTTTGTCAACACACTAGATAACTGGCATCATTAGTCCAAGGGAAATCTTGTTTATTGATAGCGGCAGTCCCAGGTAGGTGCATGAAAAAGTTGACAGGGGGCAGCACATGACCTCGGCAATCTGTATAGTTGCTTTGTGCTCTACTCCAATAGGCACCAGAGTCCTTTTACGGAAGTTAATCTCAACCTGGTGAATAGGGAGGAGTTGAGAATTCCCTTTAAAACTCTTGCCAAGGAAGAGGGGAGTGATGTTCGTGAGATTTAATTGGATGTTTTAACAATTTATATGGATAGTATTTATGTTTTCTTAAGAAATTCATTTTTGACAAGGTTTACAAAATGGTGCATGTTCACGGTGCATTCCCCCCCCCCTTGGCCGCCGCCCCCCTTGGAGATCCCATCTCCTAGGGCTGGCGCCCACCCTAGGGGCCCTATATATAGTGGGGGGGAGGGCAGCCGCACCAAGTCTCTGGCGCCTCCCTCTCCCCACGTAACACCTCTCTCTCTCATTGGAGCTTGGCGAAGCCCTGCCGAGATCACCATTGCTTCCACCACCACGCCGTCATGCTGCTGGATCTCCATCAACCTCTCCTTCCCCTTGCTGGATCAAGAAGGAGGAGACGTCTTCACAACCGTACGTGTGTTGAACGCGGAGGTGCCGTCCGTTCGGCGCTAGGTCATCGGTGATTTGGATCACGAGGAGTACGACTCCATCAACCCCGTTCTCTTGAACGCTTCCGCTCGTGATCTACAAGGGTATGTAGATTCACTCCCCTCTCCCTCGTTTCTAGATGACTCCATAGATTGATCTTGGTGATGCGTAGAAAATTTTAAAATTCTGCTACGTTCCCCAACAGTGGCATCAGAGCTAGGTCTATGTGTAGTTTCTATGCACGAGTAGAACACAAGTTGTTGTGGGCATTGATTTTGTCAATTTACTTACCATTACTAGTCTTATCTTGATTCGGTGGCATCATGCTATGAAGCGGCCCGGACCGACCTTACACGTACGCTTACGTGAGACTGGTTCCACCGACTGACATGCACTAGTTGCATAAGGTGGCTAGCGGGTGTCTGTCTCTCCCACTTTAGTCGGATCGGATTCGATGAAAAGGGTCCTTATGAAGGGTAAATAGAAATTGGCATATCACGTTGTGGTTTTGGCGTAGGTAAGAACCGTTCTTACTAGAAACCTATAGCAGCCACGTAAAAACTTGAAACAACAATTAGAGGACGTCTAACTTGTTTTTGCAGCATGTGCCATGTGATGTGATATGGCCAAAAGGATGTGATGAATGATATGTGATGTATGAGATTGATCATGTTCTTGTAATAGGAATCACGACTTGCATGTCGATGAGTATGACAACCGGCAGGAGCCATAGGAGTTGTCTTAATTTATTTATGACCTGTGTGTCAACATAAACGTCATGTAATTACTTTACTTTGTTGCTACCGTTAGCCATAGTAGTAGAAGTAATAGATGACGAGATAACTTCATGAAGACACGATGATGGAGATCATGGTGTCATGCCGGTGACGATGATGATCATGGCGGCCCGGAGATGGAGATCAAAAGGAGCAAATGATATTGGCCATATCATGTCACTATTTGATTGCATGTGATGTTTATCATTTTTTTGCTTCTTATTTGCTTAGAACGACGGTAGTAAATAAGATGATCCCTCACAATAATTTCAAGAAAGTGTTCCCCCTAACTGTGCACCGTTGCTAAGGTCCGTTGTTCCGAAGCACCATGTGATGATCGGGTGTGATAGGCTCTAACGTTCGCATACAATGGGTCTAAGCCAGATTTACACACGCAATACACTTAGGTTGACTTGACGAGCCTAGCATGTACAGACATGGCCTCGGAACACCGAAGACCAAAAGGTCGAACATGAGTCGTATAGAAGATACGATCAACATGAAGATGTTCACCGATGATGACTAGTCCGTCTCACGTGATGATTGGACACGGCCTAGTTGAATCAGATCATGTATCACTTAGATGACTAGAGGGATGTCTATCTGAGTGGGAGTTCATTAAATTATTTGATTAGATGAACTTAATTATCGTGAACTTAGTCTAAAATCTTTGCAATATGTCTTGTAGATCAAATGGCCCATGCTAATGTTGCCCTCAACTTCAACACGTTCCTAGAGAAAACCAAGCTGAAATACGATGGCAGCAACTACACGGATTGGGTTCGTAACCTGAGGATTATCCTCATAGCTGCCAGGAAAGCATATGTCCTTGATGCACCGCTAGGTCAAGCACCTGTTTTCCCTGCAGAACAAGACGTTATGAACGCTTGGCAGACACGTAGTTATGATTACTCCCTGGTTCAGTGCGGCATGCTTTGCAGCTTAGAACCGGGGCTCCAAAAGTGTTTTGAGCAACACGGAGCATATGCGATGTTCCAAGAGCTGAAAATGGTTTTCCAAGCTCACGCCCGGGTCGAGAGATATGAAGTCTCCGACAAGTTCTATAGTTGTAACATGGAGGAGAACAGTTCTGTCAGCGAGCACATACTCAAAATGTCTGGGTTGCATAACCGCTTGTCTCAGCTAGGAGTTAATCTCCCGGATGATGCGGTCGTTGACAAAATCCTTCAGTCGCTCCCACCTAGCTACAAGAGCTTTGTGATGAACTTCAATATGCATGGGATGGAAAAGACCATTCCTGAGGTATATTCAATGCTGAAATCAGCGGAGGTAGAAATCAAAAAGGAACATCAAGTGTTGATGGTGAATAAAACCACTAAGTTCAAGAAAGGCAAGGGTAAAAAGAACTTCAAGAAGGACGGCAAGGGAGTTGCCGCGCCCGATAAGCAAGCTGCCGGGAAGAAGTCAAAGAATGGACACAAGCCTGAGACTGAGTTCTTTTATTGCAAGGGAAACGGTCATTGGAAGCAGAATTGCCCCAAGTACTTAGCGGAAAAGAAGGCCGGCAATACCAAAGGTATATGTGATATACATGTTATTGATGTGTACCTTACCAGCGCTTGTAGTAGCTCCTGGGTATTTGATACCGGTGCAGTTGCTCATATTTGTAACTCAAAACAGGAACTACGGAATAAACGGAGACTAGCGAAGGACGAGGTGACGATGCGCGTCGGGAATGGTTCCAAGGTCGATGTGATCACCGTCGGCACGCTACCTCTGCATTTACCTACGGGATTAGTTTTAAACCTCAATAATTGTTATTTAGTACCAGCTTTGAGCATGAACATTGTATCTGGATCTTGTTTAATGCGAGATGGATACTCATTTAAATCTGAGAATAATGGTTGTTCTATTTATATGAGAGACATGTTTTATGGTCATGCCCCGCTGGTTAATGGTTTATTCTTATTTAATCTCGAACGTGATGTTACACACATTCATAGTGTGAATGACAAAAGATGTAAGGTTGATAATGATAGTCCCACATACTTGTGGCACTGCCGCCTTGGTCACATTGGTGTCAAACGCATGAAGAAACTCCATGCAGATGGACTTTTGGAGTCTCTTGATTATGAATCATTTGACACGTGTGAACCATGCCTCATGGGTAAAATGACCAAGACTCCGTTCTTCGAAACAATGGAGCGAGCAACCAACTTATTGGAAATCATACATACTGATGTGTGCAGTCCAATGAGCGCTGAGGCTCGCGGTGGCTATCGTTATGTCCTGACCCTCACTGATGACTTAAATAGATATGGGTATGTCTACTTAATGAAACACAAGTCTGAGACCTTTGAAAAGTTCAAGGAATTTCAGAGTGAGTTTGAGAATCAATGTGACAGGAAAATCAAGTTCTTACGATCAGATCGTGGGGGAAAATATTTGAGTCACGAATTTGGCACGCATTTAAGGAAATGTGGAATAGTTTCACAACTCACGCCGCCTGGAACACCACAGCGTAATGGTGTGTCCGAACGTCGTAATCACACCCTATTTGATATGGTATGATCTATGATGTCTCTTACCGATCTACCGCTATCATTTTGGGGTTATGCTATAGAGACTGCCGCATTCACTTTAAATAGGGATCCGTCAAAATCTGTTGAGACGACACCGTATGAATTGTGGTTTGGCAAGAAACCTAAGCTGTCGTTTCTGAAAGTTTGGGGATGCGATGCTTATGTCAAGAAACTTCAACCTGAAAAGCTCGAACCCAAATCGGAAAAATGCGTCTTCATAGGATACCCTAAAGAAACTATTGGGTATACCTTCTATCTTAGATCCGAAGGCAAGACATTCGTTGCCAAGAATGGATCCTTTCTAGAGAAAGAGTTTCTCTCGAAAGAAGTAAGTGGGAGGAAAATAGAACTTGATGAAGTATTGCCTCTTGAACCGGAGAGTGGCGCAGCTCAAGAAATTGTTCCTGAGGTGTCTGCACCGACTAGGGAGGAAGTTAATGATGATGATCATGAAACTTCAGATCAAGTTGCTACTGAACTTCGAAGGTCCACAAGGACGCGTTCCGCACCAGAGTGGTACAACAACCCTGTCCTGGAAATCATGTTGCTGGACAATGGTGAACCTTCGAACTATGAAGAAGCGATGGAGGGCCAAGATTCCGACAAATGGCTGGAAGCCATGAAATCTGAGATAGGATCCATGTATGAAAACGAAGTATGGACTTTGACTGACTTGCCAGTTGATCGGAGAGCCATAGAAAATAAATGGATCTTTAAGAAGAAGACAGACGCGGATGGTAATGTGACCATCTATAAAGCTCGTCTTGTCGCTAAGGGTTATCGACAAGTTCAAGGGGTTGACTATGATGAGACTTTCTCACCCGTAGCGAAGCTGAAGTCCGTCCGAATCATGTTAGCAATTGCCGCATTCTATGATTATGAGATATGGCAAATGGACATCAAAACAGCATTCCTTAATGGTTTCCTTAAGGAAGAATTGTATATGATGCAGCCGGAAGGTTTTGTCGATCCTAAGAATGCTGACAAGGTGTGCAAGCTCCAACGCTCAATCTATGGGCTGGTGCAAGCATCTCGGAGTTGGAACAGTCATTTTGATGAGATGATCAAAGCGTTTGGGTTTACGCAGACTTATGGAGAAGCCTGCGTTTACAAGAAAGTGAGTTGGAGCTCTGTAGCATTTCTCATATTGTATGTGGATGACATACTATTGATGGGAAATGATATAGAATTCTTGGAAAGCATAAAGGCCTACTTGAACAAGTGTTTTTCAATGAAGGACCTTGGAGAAGCTGCTTATATATTAGGCATCAAGATCTGTAGAGATAGATCGAGACGCCTCATTGGTCTTTCACAAAGTACATACCTTGACAAGATATTGAAGAAGTTCAATATGGATCAGTCCAAGAAGGGGTTCTTGCCTGTATTGCAAGGTATGAGATTGAGCACAGCTCAATGCCCGACCACGGCAGAAGATAGAGAAAAGATGAGTGTCTTCCCCTATGCCTCGGCCATAGGGTCTATCATGTATGCCATGCTGTGTATCAGACCTGATGTAAACCTTGCCGTAAGTTTGGTAGGAAGGTACCAAAGTAATCCCGGCATGGAACACTGGACAGTGGTCAAGAATATCCTGAAGTACTTGAAAAGGACTAAGGATATGTTTCTCGTGTATGGAGGTGACGAAGAGCTCGTCGTAAAGGGTTACGTCGATGCTAGCTTCGACACAGATCTGGATGACTCTAAGTCACAAACCGGATACGTGTATATTTTGAATGGTGGGGCAATCAGCTGGTGCAGTTGCAAGCAAAGCGTCGTGGCGGGATCTACATGTGAAGCGGAGTACATGGCAGCCTCGTGGCAGCACAAGAAGCAATCTGGGTGAAGGAGTTCATTACCGACCTAGGAGTTATTCCCAATGCGTCGGGCCTGATGACTCTCTTCTGTGACAACACTAGAGCTATTGCCCTTGCCAAGGAGCCCAGGTTTCACAGGAAGACCAGGCATATCAAGCGTCGCTTCAACTCCATTCGTGAAAATGTTCAAAATGGATACATAGATATTTGCAAAGTGCATACGGACCTGAATGTTGCAGATCCATTGACTAAACCTCTTCCTCGAGCAAAACATGATCAACACCAGAACTCTATGGGTGTTCGATTCATCACAATGTAAATAGATTATTGACTCTAGTGCAAGTGGGAGACTGTTGGAAATATGCCCTAGAGGCAATAATAAAATGATTATTATTATATTTCCTTGTTCATGATAATTGTCTATTGTTCATGCTATAATTGTGTTATCCGGAAATCATAATGCATGTGTGAATACATAGACCATAGCATGTCCCTAGTAAGCCTCTAGTTAACTAGCTCATTGATCAATAGATAGTCACGGTTTCCTGACTATGGACATTGGATGTCATTGATAACGGGATCACATCATTAGGAGAATGATGTGATGGACAAGACCCAATCCTAAGCATAGCACAAGATCGTGTAGTTCGTTTGCTAGAGCTTTTCCAGTGTCAAGTATCATTTCCTTAGACCATGAGATCGTGTAAGTCCCGGAAGCCGTAGGAGTGCTTTGGGTGTACCAAACGTCACAACGTAACTGGGTGACTATAATGGTATACTACAGGTATCCCCGAAAGTATCTGTTGGGTTGACATGGATCGAGACTAAAATTTGTCACTCCGTATGACAAAGAGGTATCTTTGGGCCCACTAGGTAATGCATCATCATAATGAGCTCAATGTTACCAAGTTTTTGGTCACAGGATCATGCATTACGGTACGAGTAAAGTGACTTGCCGGTAACGATATTGAACGAGGTATTGGGATACCGACGATCGAATCTCGAGCATGTAACGTACCGATAGACAAAGGGAATTGTATACGGGATTGATTGAATCCTCGACATCATGGTTCATCCGATGAGATCATCATGGAACATGTGGGAGCCAACATGGGTATCCAGATCCCGCTGTTGGTTATTGACCGGAGAGTCGTCTTGGTCATGTCTACGTGTCTCCCGAACCCGTAGGGTCTACACACTTAAGGTTCGGTTACGCTAGGGTTGTAGAGATATTAGTATGCGGTAACCTGAAAGTTGTTCGGAGTCCCGGATGAGATCCCGGACATCACGAGGAGTTCCGAAATGGTCCCAAGGTGAAGATTTATATATAGGAAGTCCGGTTTCGGCCATCGTGAAAGTTTCGGGGGTAATCGGTATTGTACCGGGACCATCGGAAGGGTCCCAGGGTCCACCGGGTGGGGCCACCTATCCCGGAGGTCCCCATGGGCTGAAGTGGGAGGGGAACCAGCCCCTGGTGGGCTGGTGCGCCCCCCATGGGCCTCCCCCTGCGCCTAGGGTTGGAAACCCTAGGGGTGGGGGGGCGCCCCACTTGGCTTGGGGGGCAAGTCCCCCCCCCTTTGGCCGCCGCCCCCCTTGGAGATCCCATCTCCTAGGGCCGGAGCCCCCCCTAGGGGCCCTATATATAGTGGGGGGAGGGAGGGCAGCCGCACCAAGTCTCTGGCGCCTCCCTCTCCCCACGTAACACCTCTCTCTCTCGTTGGAGCTTGGCGAGGCCCTGCCAAGATCACCATTGCTTCCACACCCCACGCCGTCGTGCTGCTGAGTCTCCATCAACCTCTCCTTCCCAATGCTGGATCAAGAAGGAGGAGACGTCTTCCCAACCGTACATGTGTTCAAGGCGGAGATGCCGTCCGTTCGGCGCTAGGTCATCGGTGATTTGGATCACGGCGAGTATGACTCCATCGACCCCGTTCTCTTGAACGCTTCCGCTCGCGATCTACAAGGGTATGTAGATGCACTCCCCTCTCCCTCGTTGCTAGATGACTCGATAGATTGATCTTGGTGATGCATAGAAAATTTTAAAATTCTGCTATGTTCCCCAACACTCCATCAAGTCTTCGGTCGCACCTGGGCAATCCTGTCACATTTGTATGGTGAAGAAGATCTGAAGAAAATGGGTCTCAAAGAAGATTTTGACTGGTCTGCACCTCCACCGAAGAAATTCAAGAAGGTCAAGGTTCCTTCTCTGGTGGCCAGCTCATATTCTTCATCGCGCGACACTGATGAAAATGAAGACTTGGACGACACCGCGGCAGCCCCTACTACGACAAATGACCCCAACAACGCTGGCGCTCCTTCATCAGCCTGATATTCTTCAGGGGCGTTAGTCCTCATATTCGATCCTTTTGGTCATTTGACGACAAAGGGGGAGAATTTTGAGTTAGTCTTCAAGCGGGTCTTTCTATATGGGCGTTTTTTTGTTAAGTTACAACTCTCGTTCTTATGAGACTTTATTGGATCGAGTTGTAAACTTAAACCCGATGGTGCTCTGATACTTTTGATATGTTTTTCTACATGCTTATTCCTCATATATGCTAATGCACGCATGCTGGATTACATCAGTAACCATATTTCATCATGCATTTCAAATTCTTCTCTATTATATGTCAAATGTGTGTATGAATTACAAGATATAGGGGGAGATCTCCATGATTCAACTCTTCAAGTGTGCATTGCTTCAAAAGCAAATTCCTCACTATGCACATCTTCAGGGGGAGTTCTTCTATATCTTGCAATCAAATTCCTCAATATCAGTAGTTACACTTCATATGTTTATCCCTGTTGAAAACTTAACCTATATTGTCATCAATCACCAAAAAGGGGGAGATTGTAAGTGCATCTAGTGCCCCTTAGTGATTTTGGTGTATTGAAGACTTATAGGTTAAGGGACTAATGCGTTTGTGAGTGTACACAGGTCTATAAGTCTATGAGGAGCTTGATATTTACAGAGAAAGTCGACCCCTAAAAATGAAGTTCTTCCACTGAAGACTTTGTATCTCTGAAGACTTTCTAAAGACTTTGAAAGTGAAGAAATTGGTGTGACCGTGAATACTTGGTATTCATTCGAGGAACATGAAGCATGAAGACTTTTGTTTTCTTAGTTTCATTTTCTCTTTCTTGAGTCATAGGAAACACCGTACTGTTAAAGGGGGTCGAGGAAATACTAAGGAAAAATTTCCATGTGATACTCAACTAAAAATCCTACACCTACCAATCCCTTCGAGTGAAGCCATTGGAAATCTCATACAGTTCAGTCAATTTCTTCAGTGACAGAGACGAAGTTCTTCTGGTCTCTGAGGAATTTGTCCTGACTGAGGAGTTAGGAATTCGCCAGTGCGGATTTCCTACACAGTGAGGAACATGATAGCCCTGAGGATTTTGCTACTCAAAATTCCGACCGTTGCTGTGCTATGCGCTAGCTGTCCCAAAATATCTATCCACCTAATGGTCATATCATTGAAGGGCATTTATGTCTTATCATGTCGGGCTGCTCCCTAGGCTATAAATAGCCGCCCCCTACAACCACTAGCTGGTTGGCTGCTCCGAGAGAAACTGACACTTGTCATTTGAGAGCAACCCATCCTCCGAGGACTTTGAGCGAAAATCATCAAGTGAGGAAAAACCCAAAACCCAAACACCTACAAACCCCAAGTGGTTGAGCATCACTGAAGAGATTGATCCTGCGTGGATCCGACGCTTGTTACCTTTGAAGAATGTGCTTCTTCCAGACGGTTAGGCGTCATGGTCTAGAGCATCCAAGAGGAATTGTGGATCACTGAGTGACCAAGTTTGTGAAGGTTTGGAAGTCACCTGAAGACTTACACGAGTGATTGGACGAGGTCTGTGTGACCTTAGTTCAAGCAGAATACGGTGAGGACTGGGTGTCCTGAGCTGCGTGTTCAGGACTGGGTGTCCGGGACTGTGTGTCCTCGAGTTTAAATACTCAGCCGCTCCAACCAGACGTACAACTGAGACAACAGTTGGAACTGGTCTACCAAATCATTGTCTTAACCAAGCTTACTGGCTCTATTTCCTCAACTCTTCCATTTCCTCATAATTGTGTTGTGTGCTTGTTCATATCTGCCTTTGAAGACTTTGACTGAAGACTTTCTCAATTTCCTTAGTTCAATTTCTTTAGTCTGTTTGTCTTCATCCTGTGTTATCCTGTGCTTATGCTTCTGTACTTTGTGCCTGTCTTCATTTCATCATGATGACTATGCTTGTATTCTGTTATGTTTACTTTTGAGTACTCATTCCGCTGCTAGTAGTTCTTCGCTAAGGAATTTGCTCACCGGCAAATTCCTCAGTGAAGAATTTCATAAAAATCGCCTATTCACCCCCCCTCCTCTAGTCGATATAACGCACTTTCAGTCCATAGGGAAACAACAATAATCAACATCTATGCAGTGGCCTCTGGGGTTTATGCAATACTTGTAGCATGCCTTGTTAGTGCATTTAGGAAACTTCATTGGATAGCAACTTGCAGGTAGTCGTATTGCATCTGCATGTATCTGCACAAAATCAACACACGTCGTTAGTCCTATAACATGGTATGAAATTTGTCATATTTTGTTTAGCATAACTAAATATAGACAATTTTTATGGAGAGTTGAACATTAAATATTTTAAATAAAGTTCCATTTTGGGGATTCAGAAAGGAAGCTATATAGCATAACCTCATTGTTCGCATGGCATGGGGACACAATAGTAGCCAGGACCATGAGAGCCACCAAAAACAAGGGACCAAGATTCATCTTGAAGGTTGCCATTTGGTAAGGCCAACAAGTGATTTCTATGCTCAATTGTTGTTCTAATATGCGGTGTGTTATAGAGTTCACTTTGACGGTGTTTATATAGGTGCCTATTGATGCATATTTCGAGTATTTATCTGAAAATAAATCTAGTATCTTCTATATCAAAATCTTGGCTGCCAAATCAATAATTAAATGGGGTAATATAATATAGTGTGTATTAATAGCACCTCAAACATGTAGAATGCATTAGTTGTGTACAATTATACAACATCGTTTGTAGAAAATCTTTCTGTATCAATTAAACACATTAGTTTTGATAGGTAAATCAAATGCCCTATGTATCAATAATATCTTTAGTGAGATAAATGGATTAATATTGTACATAATTCAATATTTTGTGTATCAATGTGGGGTAAAATAAAATAAGTACAATATCTTCAATATGAATATTTTAGCTATCACATCAACCGTTTAACGAGACAACATACTTTTTTCAATAACACTTGGCACATGACGGATGCATTATTTATAAATAATTAATACTATACTTCCCCAACTCTTGGTCGTTCCCCTCCTAGGCCTCACCATCGTCCACCGCCCTGGTGCTATCGGCGTGGCGTGGTGAATGTGGTCAACGAATGACATCCATTAGAAGAGGATTGTACGTGGAGAGGCTGACAACTGGGTCCACGATTGTACGCAAGTAAGTGCCTCCTTTTTACGCGCAAAATAATGATTCCTCCACCTGACAACGGGGATCCACCGGAAGGGCCTCTGTATTTCATGAAAAAAATGTTCCTCCAACTGAAAGCTCGGACCCACCAGCTATATCTTCGCACGCAAGGAAGTGCCTCCTTATTACACGAAAGACTCACATGCTAGCTATTACCCACCATATTTGGAGGATGACATGTGGGCCCACTAAGTTGACGGGGATGCAGGATTTGTCAACTTAGTCAATAAAAATGATTCTAGCTGCAGCGACCGTACGATGTCCATCCAACACCTGCCGTGCTTCTTCAACCTCTGGTCTTCTTGCTCCAGCCGCCCAAACCATCGTCGATCGTGTCGCATGCTCCTACGTGCCATGGTCGTCTGTGCTGCTGCGCAGGCTTTACCACCCCACCCTACTACCATCGCTGGCCTGGCCATCCCTGTACTCACCCAGACCTCTTTTTATTCTCCGGCGACGGCAGCCTCACACTGCAGCCGAAGCAGTAAACCCTTGTACTCCCCTCCATGTGGGAAACAACTACTGAGTCTTCCACGCCTCCTGGTCATTCCCTTTCTAGGCCTCATCGTCGTCCCCGCCTTGGCGCTCTCGACGCGGCGTGGTCAACGTGGTTAAGGAACCACTTCCATCGGCAGAGGATTGTACGTGGAGAGGCTGACAGCTAGGTCCATGACCGCAGCAAGGAAGTGCCTCCTTATTATGCGCAAAATAATGATTCCTCCACCTGACAGCGGGGACGCACCAGAAGGGCCATCGTATTTTGCAAAAAAAAAACTTTTCCTCCCTGAGAGCTGGGACCCACCAGCGTAAGTTAGCCACCATATATGCTAGTGCTTGCTGGCGCTCCACCTCACTACCTTTTCCGACCTATAAGCTTAAATAGTTTTGATCGCGAGACTGTGAGATTGTTGAGTCCACGTGACTCACAGATACTTCCAAACAGATGCAGGTGCCGATGATGCCAGTGCAGTGGACGCTACCGAACTCAAGTGGGAGTTCGACGAGGATTCGGGCCATTACTATGTGTCTTTTCCGGATGATCAGTAGAGGAGCCTAGTTGGGGCGATCGGGGATCTAGCATTTGGGGTTGTCTTCTTTATTTTGGTTCCGTAGACGGACCATGATTGTATTCTGGATGATGTATGATATTTATGTATTGTGTGAAGTGGCAATTGTAAGCCAACTCTTTATCCCTTTCTTATTCAGTACATGGGATGTGTAAAGATTACCCCTCTTGCGACACGCCTACCATGCAGTTATGACTCTAAGTCGTGCTCCGAGACGTGGGAGATATAGCCGCATCGTGGGTGTTACATTCACCAAATTGAAGAGTCGTCTTACCAGAGTCAATGATATATGTGCTGCTTGATTCAAGTTTAGTTTTCTTTTTTGTTGAATAAAAGACCTATACCAATGCTTGGTACATCTTTGTGCATCAATTCTAAATCAAGTTTAGAAATTAATTTGAGCAACATGTGCATCAAGATATGGACCTATACCACTTCACGAAAGATCTTTTAATACATCAATTCTATAAACTATACTAGTGCATCAAAATCAGAATTTATGCTAGTACATCAAGTTCAGAAATTAATTTGCTGCATCAAGTTCAGAATTCTATAAACATTTTTCAGATGCTAATCGAGTGCATCAGTTTCAGATGCTAATCTGGTGAAACAATCAACTTCACAGTTTCAAAAATGCATGTAACTTGAGAAACATGTACTCGTGCACCCACTTCACAAACTATAGTATTTCATCTAGTTGGGAAACAAGTTTAATGAAGGTTTTAGCGAGTAGTACTAGTACAACAAATGAATGAACAGTAGTATGGATTACCATTTTGTGGCAGTTGTGATGTGGTACACCAAGCAGAGTTCCTCGACGCACAACTGCATGACTGCTGCCATCTGTGGAGGTTCATCTTCGCTGGTGTATTCCACATCAACTCCGATGAAGCTCGGATACAAGCCGCCACCCTTCATCCTGAGCCTGCTCATCATCTCGTCGCCCTTGTCTGGTTCGCTGATGCAGACGAGCTCCAGCATCTCCTTGCCATGGAGTTCAACCCCTGTGAGGGTTCTCGTGTACTCGCGCTTCTCTCCGGGGACGTGAACGTCGACGAGGTTGTTGCTCTTGTCTGACGTCTCGCCATGATGATGCTTGGCGGATGGTTCCTCTGCCATCGCCTTGCTTCAGCGACTGTGGGCTTGGGAGAGAGAAGTTTGTGGTTTGTGTTCAGTGGAGATGGAAGTGGCAATGGTGGTTCTGTGAATGAGGCAGAGATGGAAGACAATGGGGTATTTTGCAGTGCATCGACGGGGATGTGTGGGAGGTGGTTCGTCAGGGGTGTGGGTGTAGTGGTCGTGGGGGTCCTCGTCTGCAATCCCTTGTGGCAACCGCCTAATGGGTGGCGCGGGTGGTGGCCTGGAAGAACTAACCGTTCAAGCCAAGGGTTAATTTGGTGTCACATTGAATAGTCTTGTCAAGCTGTACTTATGATCTACTTATCCCACTTGCACGTCTCCTGGGTGGTGATGATGGCATTTTGCACTGTTTA
Organism: Triticum urartu; assembly: GCF_003073215.2. NCBI lineage: Eukaryota > Viridiplantae > Streptophyta > Magnoliopsida > Poales > Poaceae > Triticum > Triticum urartu. Next base: position 376,335,984 of record NC_053022.1, on the reverse strand, counting down.
GGTGGCGTATGCTTTGTGATGTTTTTTTTGTGTGGATGTTAAGTATTGTTTTTCCACTGAAGTCTTATACACTAGTTTATCTCAAAACATTTTTCAGTGCCCTGGGAGTTGTTGCTCAAAACTGGTACTTATTTTATTTTCATCTGTACCAACATAAGTTAGGCCTTTATAGTTTTTGTATTCTCATTTTAGTGCACTTATGGTTTAGTGCTGTGTGAATTGAATTGTAATTTCATACAACGTACGGTTTTGAAATTTGGTGTCACAGTGGTGTCAGTGGCCTGACTGATCCTGCTTTTTTAGTACTAATGTCATATGTATGTTTGAACTGAGTTTGGGGGGGGGGTCGTTGAGATTATTTACGACCAAATCGTTCGTTGAGGTGTAGGCATATTTTATATAAATAAGAAATTTAGCATAATTGACAAAGAAAATCTATTTGAACTTGTTGCATTTTAGTAGTTGAACTTGTCAGATTTTATATAAGTAAGAAATTTAGCATAATTGAGAAATAAAATCTTTTTGAACTTGTTGCATTTTAGTAGTTGAACTTGTCAGATTTTATATACATAAGAAATTTAGCATAATTGACAAACATTGTCTATTTGAACTTGTTGCATTTTAGTAGTTGAACTTGTCAGATTTTATATAAATAAGAAATTTAGCATAATTGACAAACATTGTCTATTTGAACTTGTTGCGTTTTAGTAGTTGAACTTGTCAGATTTTATATAAATTTGAAATTTAGCATACTTGATAAACATTGTCTATTTGAACTTGTTGCATTTTAGTAGTTGAACTTGTCAGATTTTATAAAAATAAGAAATTTAGCATAAAATTGAGAAAGAAAATCTATTTGAACTTGGTGCATTTTAGTAGTTGAACTTGTCAGATTTTATATAAATAAGAAATTTAGCATAATTGAGAAACAAAATCTATTTGAACTTGTTGCATTTTAGTAGTTGAACTTGAAAGTAACATTTAATTTGGTTTTTTAAATTATGAACATTTAACAGATAGGCTATTAAGTTCTCTTCTTTTTAGAGGTTCATTGTGTTTGTATCATATTTTTCCTTTTTTATCATCCATGGTGCAGAGCTAAAATGATTTTTATTTATATTTTTCGTATTTAAAGTTATTGCCTGCGAACTAGTATTTGAATTTATATATTTTCAGTTTCGAACATTTTTCTTGTAGTTTATACTTCTTTGCCCCGCCCTCTGGTTTGTTTAACTAGGCTTATTGGTGGGGTGTTTGTAGACGATGGAGGCTATTGGGCCGTTTTCCGGCCCAAATGGCCCGCGCGGGTATGCAGTGCGGCGTGCGCGTGCGCTCTGGGTTTAGTCCCACCTCGCTAATCGAGGGGGCTCTATACCTGTTTATAAGCGCAGTCGAGGCTCAATGGTTGAACTCCTTTGAATACTTACCTGAGCGCTAATACACGACGCTCGCTCTCTATCACGACCTGTGGGCCCTGGTCGGCTGGCCCTGCGTTGTGTGGATTACTAGGGATTCGCCCACGGGATCGAGTTCAAGTATCTAGCAGCGTCAAGGCCTGCACCTGTCCTTGGGCGGTTAATTTTTTCTTGTTTGTTTGTTTGAATCTAGTACTTGACTCCACCAGTAACTTGGACTGATTCTTTTTGTTCTAGTTCTTGTGAGTTATTCGTAAGTGTAATCTTTTTCATTTGAGTTTTTTGCCTTCTTTTTTGTGTTTATTTTTGTGATTGTTCTCAAGGGTCTTCTCGTGCCATTTTCAGTACTATGGTACTTGCGTGTAGACTAAGTTATACTGATAGTCCATTCATAGTAGCACTTATGTTCTTAGTGTGACATTTTGTTGGGGGTGTTAAGGATTGATGCTTCTTTGTACTTTTTATTGTAGCAAGTATGTACTGTCCGATCAAGTGTACTAGTACTATCATTCTTAATCTTCATGTGACAAACATAAGTGTGTGATGATGCTTCTTAACTTTTTCTGTTTGTAGTACTTGTTAATTTTCTAGCAGCTACATATGAATGAGAATACTACATGAAGTACTAAGAATTTTTGCTTCAACTTTTGAAGCGTTGTTAAGCAACTCAAATTGTGCTAATTGTTTTCAACGTTATGTTTTCTATACAATACTGGATCGAAACTACACATGGAACAACGTTGTGTGATTAGTTGCTTCATAACTAGTACTTTAGAGCAGCCACAATGTTCCATTCAGAAGCTACTTTGAATTTGAAATGATGGATTAACAACATACGAAGCTACCGAACTTATATAATGAGATAAGCAAAACATTGCACTTGATGACATAAGTAAACTTGTTCAACCATGACAAAGCACGACATAATCATAGTGGTTCAACCCAACCAAAGAAAACTACTAATTTGAAACAACAAGATAAAAGGCAAGCACAAGCGGAAGGAAAACAAAGGCAGGCTCTGATGTATCTTCATCCCTAAAAGGGGCAAAAGGGGCGGTCGTAGTAGTTTTCAGCCTCCCGCTCTTTTGCAAATTCCCAACCATCTGTGATGTAGTCGATCACGTTCCATGACTTGTACGCGGTGTATGCATCTACTCCTGCGTACTCGATGAGGTTGTTTGGCAGCGGGCTGATCCCCAACAGTTTGTGGTCTTCCTGTGTTTCAATGTTCTTTTTCATGCCTTTGTAGAATGGGTGGATGACGCTGGCTGCAACATCAGTCAAGGAGTCATACTCTTTTCCAGTGTATGGAACTCTCCAGAGGCACTGAATGTCGATGAACTTGTTGGGGTTGATCTCCAAACCAGACATCTTCCGCTTCTCTTTGTCGCTTTCAATGCTGAAACCGGCAAATGTGAACAACCTCTCATGCTGCAGCATCTTGTTCAGGTGCTTGGGCCTGCAAGGGGAGAGACATTTTGAAAATTAGCATTGCTTTGATGTTTGAATTATTCATTTTTGTTTTGTTTTACAAGCGATGAATCCATGAAGTAGATGCTTATATAGCATAATTAATGGATGAATGTACTTCAAAAACTAGTAAATAAAGTTCTGAAATTAAATTCAACTACATCATGTTATTTTTCTTTTTGGATTATACATAGTTTTAGTCAATGTTGTATGTGCTGCTTTACTACTAGTTTGGTTTACTTTTGTTGAATAGGATAAAACATAACCAGTGCTTCACCAAGTCCTTAGTTTTTTTGCTTATGAAAATAACATTAGATCAAATTCAAAAAATACATCACTACATCAAGTTCAGAAACATCTTTTTAATACATCGAGTACATAAACTACACTGTTGGATCACGTTCATAAACTACACCAGTCGATCAACTTAAGAAATTAATCTTCCGCAAGATTTTCCAAATAGTAATCCAGTGCATCAGGTTCAAAAATACATTTATAGTGTATCTACTTGAGAAAATACAATAGTGAATCCACTTTTCACAAACCACACTAGTACATCTAGTTGGGAAACAAGACTGATGAAATTTTCAGGATACAGTACTAATAAAACAGATGAACCAAACAGGGCAAATGAGTAGGATGGGTCACCATTTTGTGGCCGCTGCGATGTCGTACACCAAGCAGAGCTCATCGACGCAAAACTGCAGGACTATTCCCATCTGGGAAGTTTCATCTTCGCTGGTGTAGTGCACACCAACGCCGACGATCCTACGAAGATTGTCGATAGCCTTCCTCCAGAGCCTGGAGATCATCTCGTCGGCCTTTTCTAGTCCACTGGTGCAGACGATCTCCAGCGTCTCCTTGCCGTGGATCTCAACCCCTATGAGTGTTTTGGTGTACTCGCGCTTCTCACCGGGGACATGAACATCGACGAGGTTGCTGGTCTTGTCCGACGTCTTGCCATGATGATGCTTGGTGGATGGTTCCTCCGCCATCGCCCTCCTTCGGCGAATGTGGGCTTGGGAGAGAGAAGTTTGTGGTTTGTGTGCAGTGGAGATGGAAGTGGCAATGGTGGTTCTGTGAATGAGGCAGAGATGGAAGACAATGGGGTATTTTGCAGTGCGTCGACGGGGATGTGTGGGAGGCGGTTCGTCGGGGGTGTGGGTGTAGTGGTCGTGGGGGTCGCCGTTTGCAGTCCCTTGTGGCAACCGCCCAGTTGATGGCGTGGGCGGTGGCCTGGAAGAACCAACCATCCAAGCCAATTTGTTTGCCAAGGTATTAATCTGGTCGCACTGAGTAGTCTTGTCAAGCTGTACTGACCAGCTGCTTATCCCACTTGCTCGTGTCAGGGTCGATGATTATGACATTTTACTGTCGCACTGATCCGTCTTGTTAAGCTGTACTTAAGAGCTGCTTATCCCACTTGCACGTGTCAGGTTTGGTGATTGAGGGAGTCCTGGATTAGGGGGTATCCAGACAGCAGGACTATATCCTTTGGCCGGACTGTTGGACTATGAAGATACCAGATTGAAGACTTCGTCCCGTGTCCGGATGGGACTCTACTTGGCGTGGAAGGCAAGCTAGGCGATACGGATATGTATATCTCCTCCTTTGTAACTGACCTTGTGTAACCCTAGCCCCCTCCAGTGTCTATATAAACCGGAGGGTTTTAGTCCGTAGGACAACATACAATCATACCACAGGCTAGCTTCTAGGGTTTAGCCTCTTCGATCTCATGGTAGATCAACTCTTGTAATAGTCATATCATCAAGAATAAATCAAGCAGGACGTAGGGTTTTACCTCCATCAAGAGCGCCCGAACCTGGGTAAAACATCGTGTCCCCTGCCTCCTGTTACCATCTGCCTTAGACGCACAGTTCGAGACCCCCTACTCGAGATCCGCCGGTTTTGACACCGACATTGGTGCTTCATTGAGAGTTCCTCTGTGTCGTCGCCATTAGGCTTGATGGCTCCTTTTACCATCGGTAGCGATGCGGTCCAGGGTGAGGCTTTTCTCCCCGGACAGATCTTCGTATTCGGCGGCTTCGCACTGCGGGCCAACTCACTCGGCCATCTGGAGCAGATCGAAAGTTACGCCCCTGGCCACCAGGTCAGGTTTGGAAGCTTAAACTACACGGCCGATATCCGCGGAGACTTGATCTTCGACGGATTCGAGCCCTCGCCAAGTGCGTTGCACGGTCTCGATGACCATGATTTGGCTCTGACAACGGACAGTGCTCAGGATATCGCACCAGCAACCGCTCTGGCCCTCAATTCGGAGCCAATCGCGCCATCCATGGACAGGTGGATAGACCCCGCCATGGAAGCCGTACTCTCAGCGGCGATTGAGCCGAGGACCGACCTTACCCTTCATGAGAGCCGTGATGCCTGACTCCCGGATTCTTCTCCGGCCAGGGACTCCGAACCGCCTGCACCCGTGCCTATCGAATCCGGCTCGGCGCTGATCATGAAGTTTACCTCCGCGGATATCTTTCAGCACTCGCCCCTTGGCGACATACTGAACTCATTAAGGTCTCTCTCCTTGTTAGGAGAATCCTGGCCGAACTACGTTCGGCAGGATTGGGATGCGGATGACGAAGAAGCTCACCGCCCACCCACCGCCCACTTAATAGCCATTGTTGATGACTTACCCGACATGTCGGACCTCGACTCTGAAGACATCGATGGTATGGACGATGATGCAGGAGACGAAAAGGAACCACTACCCACAGGGCACTGGACGTCCACTTCATCATATGATGTATACATGGTGGACACACCCAACGAAAACGACGACGAGGAACGGAAGGACGCAGCGGTTCCCTCGAGAAGCAGTCAAAGCAGCGGCGTAAGCGCTGCTCTAAATCCCGCCTCGGCAGAAACAGCAATCATATAGACCCAGCGTTAGAGCAGGGTGAACCATCGCCCAACCTCGGCAACAAAGAGAATCAAGCCGAACAACCCAACCCCGTCGAAGATAACAGACCGGACGACATCACACCAGACAGGCACCCGGAGCAACAAAATGCCCATCAAAGGTTGGTTGCCACTGCGAGGAGTTTGAAAAAGTAGAAGCAAAGGCTCAGGGCTGCCCAAGACACACTCAAAATCAGATGGAGTGAAGTACTCGACCCTGCAACAAAGTACGGCAGTAATCGCCACACCAAGAGCTATCCGAAGCGAAAGTTGCTACCCGAATTCGATGAGGAGGCCTTAGATCATTCACAATTAAAAAATCAAATGGACATCCTGTTGGATAGACGACCTCATAGCCAACATAAAGCGGCAAACGGCGCCGCACATAAACTAGTACGCGATCCGCGTAAGGGCTCGCATCAAAAGGACGACGCAACCAGATCCATCTACATACCACGCAGGTGCGCTCCAACATACACTGCAACACAAAAAACATCCGAACACCACAGCACACCCAAATACAGGGGTGCCGCACACCTCCTATGTTTCACCGACGAGGTGCTGGACCATGAATTTCCAGAGGGATTCAAACCCGTAAACATAGAGGCGTACGACGGAACAACAGACCCTGGGGTCTGGATTGAGGACTACATCCTCCATATCCATATGGCTCGAGGAGACGATCTCCACGCCATCAAGTACTTACCCCTCAAGCTCAAAGGGCCAGCTCGGCACTGGCTTAAAAGCCTCCCCGAAAACTCCATTGGAAGCTGGGAAGAGCTTGAAGACGCTTTTCGGGCAAATTTTCAAGGGACTTATGTCCGACCACCGGATGCAGATGATTTGAGTCATATAACTCAACAGCCCGGAGAGTCAGCCCGAAAGCTTTGGAACAGGTTTCTTACTAAAAAGAACCAAATAGTCGACTATCCGGACGCCGAAGCCTTAGCAGCTTTCAAGCATAGCGTTCGCGACGAATGGCTTGCAAGACACCTCGGCCAAGAAAAGCCAAGAATAATGGCAGCATTAACAAGCCTCATGACCCGCTTTTGCGTGGGCGAGGACAGCTGGTTAGCCCGATGTACCACCAGTGACCCAAGTACATCCAAAGTCAGGGATGGAAACGGGAAATCATGACGCAGCAAAAATAAGTGCCGAAATAAAGAAGACAGCCCGAAGAGCACGGCAGTAAACGCCAGATTCAGAAGCACTTAGTCGGGTCAGCAAAAGTCACCCTCCAAAGGCAACCAAGACGAACTGTCCAGCCTAAACAAAATTCTGGACCAAACATGTCAGATCCATAACACCCCCGGTAAACCTACCAATCATCCCCACAGAGAATGTTGGGTCTTCAAGCAGTCTGGCAAGCTCAACGCCGAATCCAAGGGTCAGGAGTCACCAAGCGAAGACGAGGACGAGCCTCGCAAGCAAAGCACTGGGGAACAGAAGAAATTCCCACCAGAAGTCAAAACAGTAAACGTGTTACACGTGATAAAGGGGAGAAACAAAGCGGCACCCCTAGATAAATATGCCCCAGGGCCTATCACCGCGGAGTTCTGCCACTGGTCGTCCCAACCGATCACTTTTGACCATCGGAATTACTCAGCAAGTGTCCGGCAGGCGGGATGGGCTGCCTTGGTATTAGACCTAATAATTGACGGACTCCACTTCACACGAGTTCTGATGGATGGCGGCAGTAGTTTAAACTTGATATATCAGGACACAGTACGCAACATGGGGTACACCCAGCAAAAATTAGCCATAGCCATACTTCCTTTAAAGGAGTAACGCCAGGCCCAGAGGCTCATTGCACAGGCTCCCTATTACTAGAGGTTATATTCGGCATCCCCGACAACTTTCGTAGCGAAAATCTAACCTTCCAAATCGCTCCGTTCCAATGTGGCTATCAAGCACTACTCGGACGCGAAGATTTCGCTCGCATTAACGCAATACCGCATTACGCTTCCCTCATGCTTAAGATGCCCGGTCCACGTGGCATCATTACAGTCAATGGAAATATTGAGTGCTCCTTGCGCGCCGAAGATAGCGTGGCCGCCTTGGCAGCCGAACACTAAACGGCCTCACCAACTAAAGCATCTGACAGGTCGTTAAGACCACGGACGCGGTTAGACGAGTCCAGCACATCTATATGTAATTAATACAGGTTTGATGGCCATACCCCTAGTACAATACAAGGGGCTCAACGTGCGCAAACAAGTGGCAATTCGGCTCAATTTTACACCTTCTGAACTATATATTGTTCATTTAGTATAATTTACCTTTTGCACTGCAACTTTTCAATTAAAGTTCCTCTCTTTTACAGATGATCATCGTGCTACACCCGTCCAGAATACGGCACAACAGAGACACATGCACAGACGTGCAGCAGGGACCCGTTACAAGGATTCTTTTTAGATTAAGACCCTGCGTAAACCTTTTTTACTGTTTGTTGTTCATACACATCCCTCGGATTCTCAGTACAATTGAGAAGGAAGCCGGCGTCTTGGCATGTGGCCACGTCAGAATAATGCACGTACCTAGACACCGGGGGCTTATATCAAAGGGCACTGTTTACGCCCAGTTTACACCATAAAGACCGGATACCTTAGGGAGTGTTCGGCGTCGCGAGTTTGGCCTTATATGCATCAGCTCCGAATCATGTCTTTGGTCAAATGTTGGGTTTGCCCGGCTCCTGTGTTTTGCTGCCTAACGTTCTGCTCTATCGGCTAAGGTGGCACCAGGAGAACTACTGCGATTGTGCCCTGGTTCATCCGGCGAGCACCTCAGTAGAGAAAGCCGAAAACTGACTGTCATGATATAGCGTGAGACTGGTCAACCACTCGATGACCTATCAGAATCTTCAAGATTCCTCTGCCTTAACTAAGGGTCGTTTCCCGGCCAGGCAAGTACGCATTCCAAATTCGGATGAGTGCGGAGCCACCAGGGGCTATATAGTAGCCCCACTGTCAAACTCCTCTGGCTAAGTGAAAGTGTTAAAGCATTATAGTCAGGTTGCCTTGTCCGCTGCGCTATCACCTCCTTAATGGACCAAGACGCTGGGTTAAGTGTGAAAATGTGTCTTCTGCGAACACCCCCGCATTATATGCGTGGGGGCTGAAGTCGACGACTGCAATCTTTCAGGTTATATACATATATACATAAACAGCCGCACATGAGGCATCATAATACTTTCGGGCAAAAGTATAAATACAGCCTTGATAAACTCAATAAAACATTGTTTTTACAATGGGAATACATGTCATTCAAACATAATATTCTTCGAGCATTGGGCCTCTATCGAACGAGCGCCTTCAAGAACTTCTTCAAAATAGTGCTCGGCAGCCACTCGGCCTATGGCCGAACCCTGTGCCGCGACAGCGGTGGCATCCATCTCCGCCTAGTATGTTTTGACACGGGCAAGGGCCATCCGCGAGCCTTCTATGCACACTGACCTCTTCATCGCATTAATGCGCGGCACCGTGCCAAGGAACTGCTGCACTAAACTAAAATAGTTGTTCGGCTTTGGCCTTTCCGGCACAAGAGATCCACAACAGACCTCATGACGAGTCCGGACAATCTATTCAGTTTGGCCCATTCGGCAAGTCGATGAGCCAATGGAAGCAGACGCTCTGGAACATTAAATTGTGACCAGAATAGCTTGTCCACTTCATGATCTGTTTGATCTCGGAAGTATTCGGCCGCATCGACAGCACTCGCCGCCAAGTCCATATATGCGTCCACCGAACTCCACAGCCGGTCCAGAGGGGCATATTGAGGATCTCCAAACTTTCTCCGCAGCAGGAAGGGTTTCCCAGCCACGATATCCCCGGCTTGACGCAGCTCCTCCCTCTTTGCTCTCATGGCGGAGCGGGTGTCTTTGGTCACCGTGGCGGCCTTTTCCAGGTCCTTCACCTTCGCCAGGTTTTCCTCTTCAAGAAGCTGGCAACGGTCGGCAGTGTCTTTTAACTTTACATCCATCTCGGCCATTTTCTCTTTGCTCTTGCAATGTGCGGCCTTTTCGGCTCTTAACTCTTCGGCTGCCTTTAAAGCAGCCGCATTACTACTCCTTGCTTGCTCCTTGGCCAGGGCAAGCTCCGCCCGAAGGGTCTCCACGGCGGCAGCCCCATCTGCAGTCACAATATATTAAAGATACTGGCATCATGCTGCTCTTACTATGAGACTTCACCAGAAAATTCACCTACCCTGCGCCTCGTCAAGCCGCTTGTTAACAAGCACAATGTCGGCATCGGCCGCATCCAGTTGTTGCTTTAGTTTGGCAACCCTATCAGTCCAGATAGCCACCGGCGCCTCCACCACCTGCACGTAAAGGCAGTCTGGTTATGATTGGGACTATGATCCTCTGTTTTCCGCCGTTTTCAGCGACAACCAGAGTCTCAGGGGCTACTATCTACACAGGGCACACCTAAAAATGTGCGGTATTTTCAAAAAAATATACATCATTCCATGTACCTCAAAACCCGTCAGTAGACTCATAAAAGCTTCATGCAACCCGCTTTCGGTGGACGCAATCCTTTCAATCACCGTACCCATCAAGGTGCGGTGCTCTTCTGAGATAACCACCCTCTCCAGCAGATCCCTCCATACATCCGACCGCATACCAGATGGTGCCGGACTCTTTTGATTGCTCTCTTCAAGAGCTAGATACAGGGGATTTCGGGTGGCCATAGGATTACCTTCTGGCCTTACCGGATTAGGAGAAACTCTCCGTGACGACACTTCAAGGTCGCCCGATTCTTGAGCTGGGGAGTCCGGGGTAGGCGATTCGCTCTCCATCATCTCCGGAAGAAGATCCCCTAAAGACGAGCTCAGCTGAGAAGGGCTAAGATCCGAACTGCAAGATAGATACTTCAGTTATTTTCCTCAGAAGTAAGGTAGGATATCCTCTCTATCAAGTACTTTTTGATTACTGACAGCTCGTTAGAGGGCTGATCCCCGCGCAAGCCTTGTATGGCTAAAGCACCCTCCGAGGCGGGGCCCTCTGGTGGAGATTTCCTCCCCCGCATGGAAACCTTGGTTTCCGGATCTTCGGATGTAGTCCTCTTCCTTCCCCGGGGCGAGCGAATGTCAGATTCTTCCCCTGGGTTATCCTCCTTTACGGAGGCGCTCATTCCCTCGGATGGAATATGTAGCGGTGGAGGCCCACTTTCGCCCTCTTTATTCCCCCCTTCATCTTCCTTTGTGGGCACCAGGCAAGGTGCTAGCTCAAGCATCTTTTACAGCACCGGATTGTCCAAGCCTTCAGGAAGGGGGGCCGAACACTAGATCATCTTCTCCTTTGTTATCCAGTCCTGGTCAAAGAGTGATTCTTCAGAATGATGTCATGATAAGTAAAAAGGACAGTGTGTTCGGCCATGGGATTACTTACTTGGGCCGCGGTGCGGTTGCTGCTCTGGTCCACGTCCTCGGTAGTGTCCGGACACTCTATTTGAGGTCCGAAGAACGATTTGTACATCTCCTCGTGCGTCAGGCCGAGGAAATTCTGAATGGCGCGCGGTCCTTCTGGGTTGAATCCCCATAGGCGGAGGGGCCAGCGTTTGCAAGGCTGGACTCAATGAACCAGCATGACTTGCATTACCATAACCAAACTGAAATCTCCCTCGAAGAGATCTCGGATGCAGCTCTGCCATATGGGAACGTCCTTGGCTGGACCCGAGCTCAGACCTCTGCTGATCCATGACATCAGTTGTGGTGGAGGGCCCGAGCGAAAGGTGGGGGCAGCCACCCACTTGGCACTTCAGGGAGCTGTGATGTAGAACCACTCCCGTTGCCATAATACGGACACCTCTGGAAAGGAACCCTTTGGCCATGGAGCATCAGCAATTTTGCTTATCAAAGCACCTCCGCATACTACATAATGTCCCTCGACCATCTTCGGCTTCACATCGAAGGTCTTGAGCCACAAGCCGAAGTGAGGGGTAATGCGGAGGAAGGCCTCACAAACGACGATAAATGATGAGATGTGAAGAAGGGACTCCGGGGCCAGATTGGGAAAATCCAGCCCGTAATAGAACATAAGACCCCAAACGAAGGGATCCAGAGTGAGGCCTAGTCCTCGGAGGAAGTGGGAGACGAAAACAACGCTCTAGTTGGGTTCGGGAGTAGGGACAACCTGCCCTCGGGCGGGCAGCCTATGCGATATTTCGGCGGTCAGATATCTGGCTTCCCTCAGCTTCTTGATGTCCTCCTCCGTGACGAAGGAAGGCATCCACCGGCCTTGAAGGCTAGATCCGGACATGACTGAAGATCCAAAGCACCTGACCTGGGCTTTGGGTGTTAGAACTCAAGGCAGGGGAAGGATTCGATTGAGCATGAGAGGGAAAAGTAAAAGCCTTGCCCCTTTATAAAGAGGGTGAATATCAAGCGTCCTCCTCGTGGCCGTTTGGGACTTACCTAAAATCTAGGAGTCCTAGGCACGGTTGGGTTACCCACGTCCGTATTGATGAGAATCCCGTAATCAGGGGAACACGATCTCTGTTGTGATAAAGACGTGTCAAGAAACCACCTCGCGTTATGTGTGGAGCTGGTTAAGGAAAAACGGTTCGAATAATTACTGGGCCATGGCGTAATGTCATACTGCCAAAACGTGTCAGCAGATTGGATTTGTGGAAATATTATTCTCTCTACGGTGGTATGTGGAATTTATTTTGCAGGGTCGGACACTATCCTTGTATTCAAACTCTTGTGTGATGTATTCGGAGTAGGAACCCTCCTTGCAATGCCAAAAACAACACTACGCGCCAGACTCATCGCCATTGAAGCCTGGTTTAGGGGCTACTGAGGGAGTCCTGGATTAGGGGGTATCCAGATAGCCGGACTATATCCTTTGGCCGGACTGTTGGACTATGAAGATACCAGATTGAAGACTTCGTCCTGTGTCCGGATGGGACTCTACTTGGCGTGGAAGGCAAGCTAGGCGATGCGGATATGTATATCTCCTCCTTTGTAACCGACCTTGTGTAACCCTAGCCCCCTCCGGTGTCTATATAAACCGGAGGGTTTCAATCCATAGGACAACATACAATCATACCATAGGCTAGCTTCTAGGGTTTAGCCTCTCCGATCTCGTGGTAGATCAACTCTTGTAATACTCATATCATCAAGAATAAATCAAGCAGGACATAGGGCTTTACCTCCATCAAGAGGGCCCGAACCTGGGTACAACATCGTATCCCCTGTCTCCTGTTACCATCCACCTTAGACGCATAGTTCGGGACCCCCTACCCGAGATCCGCCAGATTAGACACTAAGTAGTCTTGTCAAGCTGTACTGACCAGCTGCTTATCCCACTTGCTCGTGTCAGGGTCGATGATGATGGCATTTTACTGTCGCACTGATCCGTCTTGTCAAGTTGTACTTAAGAGGTGCTTATCCCACTTGCGCATGTCAGGTTTGGTGATGATGGAGGTTTGTACTCCTCTACTTTGGGTACTTGGACTGGTGATTGAAATGTAATTGTACTTACCAAATACCAGTCAGACTATGTGTGTCATGCTAATATTTTTAAAATAACTTTTTTTTGAAAGGATTGGTTATATGAAGATAATCTCTGAAAGTATTTTTTACAGATAAATTAGATTTTCATCAGTACATGTGTATTATTTGCATTTTGCTTGAGGTAAATATTTTTATGTACTGATGGTCTTTCTGAACCAGGACTGGCAGAAGCGGACATAGTTTGTTTTTCAAACGATGTTTTTTGAGGTGTTCACGGGTGTGTTTTGGTTACTATGCTTTTGTACTAACGAGTGAGAATTATCAGTACTGATGTACTATAAGAGTTTAAATTTTCCTTAACATATTTTTGCTGAGTTACTCGTCGACAGTAGTGTTGGCGTTAGATAAATCCAGATAAGTTTTTTCAAATATATTTGTGACTGCATTCAAAAAGGATTGTCAAATGGTTTACATAATAATGTCGCTTGTCCAGCGGGCACAAATCACAAATTATATCTTAACTATAGTACTGATCGAGAAATCGATGATAAAGCTAAATAAGTTTTGGTAACGACAGTGTTTCTGATATGTTTCCTCATTGTGTACCGAGGCAACTGAGAGTACAAGCTTATTTTTTCAGTTGATGTAGCAGCATAACCACTATCGATTCTTCAGTCCTGAGCTCCTCCTAACTGGCCCCGAATGTTGTCCCTTGCCGGCGCTCTTCATCATCAGTTTCAGTTTCCTCGTCCCCAACACTGTCATCTTCATTGTCTCCGTCCGATTGGTCGTCATTCTCGTCAAACCTTCTTCTTCATCCTTTTCTTTTGATTTTTCGAAGTGTCGGTGTCAAAACCAGCGGATCTCGGGTAGGGGGTCCCGAACTGTGCGTCTAAGGCGGATGGTAATAGGAGGCAGGGAACACGATGTTTTACCCAGGTTCGTGTCCTCTTGATGGAGGTAAAACCCTACGTCATGCTTGATTTATTCTTGATAATACGAGTAGTACAAGAGTTGATCTACCACGAGATCGGAGAGGCTAAACCCTAGAAGCTAGCCTATGGTATGATTGTATGTTGTCCTACGGACTAAAACCATCCGGTTTAGATAGACACCGGAGGGGGCTAGGGTTACACAAGGTCGGTTACAAAAGAGGAGATATACATATCCGTATTGCCTAGCTTGCCTTCCACGCCAAGTAGAGTCCCATCCGGACACGGGACGAAGTCTTCAATCTTGTATTTTCATAGTCCAACAGTCCGGCCAAAGGATATAGTCCGGCTGTCCGGAGAACCCCTAATCCAGGACTCCCTCAGTAGCCCCTGAACCAGGCTTCAATGACGATGAGTCCGGCACGCAGTGTTGTCTTCGGCATTGCAAGGCAGGTTCTTCCTCCGAATACATCACAAAAGAATTTGAATACAAGGATAGTGTCCAACCCTGCAACATAAGTTCCACATACCACCATAGAGAGAATAATATTACCACAAATATAATCTGCTGACACGTTTTGGCAGCATGACAATGAAAGCCATGGCCTGGTAATTATTTGAACCGCTTTCCTTTAACCAGCCCCGCCCATGACGCGAGGGTTTCTTGACACGTCTTATCAAAGCAGAGATCGTGCTCCCCTTATTACGGGATTCTCATCAATACAGACGTGGGTAACTCAACCGTGCCTAGGACTCCTAGATTTTAGGCAAGTCCCAAATGGCCACGAGGAGGACGCTTGATATTCACCCTCTTTATAAAGGGACAAGGCTTTTACTTTTTCCCTCCCGTGCTCAATCGAATCCTTCCCCCGCCTCGAGTTCTAACACCCAATGCTCAGGTCAGGCGCTTCAGACCTTCAATCATGTCTGGATCTAGCCTTCAAGGCCGGTGGATGCCCTCCTCCGTCACGGAGGAGGATATCAAGAAGTTGAGGGAGGCCAGATACTTGACCACCGAAATTTCACATAGGCTGCCCGCCCGAGGGCAGGTCATCCCTACTCCCGAACCCAACGAGAGCATTGTGTTCGTCTCCCACTTCCTCCGAGGACTAGGCCTTGCTCTGGATCCCTTTGTTAGGGGTTTTATGTTCTATTATGGGCTGGATTTCCATGATCTGGCCCTGGACTCCCTTCTTCACATCTCGTCATTTATTGTCGTCTGTGAGGCCTTCTTCTGCATTACCCCTCACTTTGGCTTGTGGCTCAAGACCTTCGATGTGAAGCCGAAGATGGTCGAGGGACAGTATGCAGCGTGCGGAGGTGCTTTAATAAGCAAAATTGCTGATGCTCCGTGGCCAAAGGGTTCCTTTCCAGAGGTGTCCGGATTATGGCAACGGGAGTGGTTCTATGTCACAACTCCCCGAAGTGCCAAGTGGGTAGCTGCCCCCACCTTTCGCTCGGGCCCCCACCACAACTGATGTCATGGATCAGCAAGGGGCTGAGCTGGGGTCCAGCGAAGGACGTGCCCATACTGCAGAGCCGCATCCGAGATCTATTCGAGGGAGATTTCAATCTGGTTATGGTAATGCAAGTCATGCTGGTCGTCAAATCCAGCCTTGCAAACGCCGGCCCCTCCGTATGTGGGAATTCAACCCAGAAGGACCACGCTCTATTCAGAATTTCCTCGGCCTGACGCATGAGGAGATGTACAAATATTTCTTCGGACCCCAAATAGAGTGTCCAGACACTACCAAGGACGTGGTCCTGATTAGCAACCGCACCGCTGCCCAAGTAAGTAATCCCATGGCCGAACACACCATCCTTTTTATTTATCATGACATCATCCTGAAGAATCACTCTTTGACCAGGACTGGATAACAAAGGCAAAGATGATCCGGTGTTCGGCCTCCCTTCCTGAAGGCTTGGACAATGCGGTGCTGGAGAAGATGCTCGAGCCAGCACCTTGCCTGGTGCCCTCAAAGGAAGATGAAGAGGGGGAATAAAGAGGGCGAAAGCGGGCCTCCACCGCCACCTATTCCAACCGAGGGAATGAGCGCCTCCATGAGGGAAGATAACCCAGGGGAAGAATCTGACATTCTCTCGCCCCGGGGAAGGAAGAGGGCTACCTCTGAAGATCCGGAAACCAAGGTTTCCAAATGGGAGAAGAAATCTCTGCCAGAGGGTCCTGCCTTGGAGGGTGCTTTAGCCGCACAATGCCTGCACGGGGATCAGCCCTCTAACGAGCTGTAAGTAATCAAAAAGTACTTAATAGTGAAGATATCCTACCTTACTTCTGAGGAAAATAACCAAAGAATTCATCTTGCAGTTCGGATCTTAGCCCTTCTCAGCAGAGCTCGTCTTCAGGGGATCTTCTTCTGGAGATGATGGAGAGCGAAACGCCTCCCCCGGACTCCCCAGCTCAAGAAGTGGGCGACCTTGAAGTGTCCCCGCGGAGGGTTTCTCCTGATCCGGTAAGGCCAGAAGGTAATCCCATGGCTGCCCGAAGTCCCAAGTATCCGGCTCTTGAAGAGAGCAATCAAAAGAGTCCGGCACCATCTGGTATGCGGTCGGATGTACGGAGGGATCTGCTGGAGAAGGCGGTTATCTCGAAAGAGCACCGCACCTTGATGGGTACGGTGATTGAAAGGATTTCATCCACCAAAAGCGGGCTGCATGAAGCCTTTATGAGTCTACTGATGGGTTTTGAGGTACGTGAAATGATGTATTTTTTTGAAAGTACCGCACATGTTTTAGATGTGCCCTGTGTAGATATTAGCCCCTGAGACTCTGGTTGTCATCGAAAACGGCGGCAAACAGAGGATCATAGTCCCAGGCAATAACCAGACTGCCTTTACGTGCAGGTGGTGGAGGCGCCGGTGGCTAGCCGGACTGATAAGGTTGCCGAACTAAAGCAGCAACTAGATGCGGCCGATGCCGACATCGTGCTTGTTAACAAGCGGCTTGACAAGGCGCAGGGTAGGTGAATTTTCTGGTGAATGCCACATAGTAAGAGCAACATGATGCCAGTATCTTTAATATGTTGTGACTGTAGATGGAGCTGCCACCATGGAGACCCTTCGGGCGGAGCTTGCCCGAGCCAAGGAGCAAGCGAGGAGTAGTAATGCGGCCGCTTTAAAGGCGGCCGAAGAGTTAAGAGCCGAAAAGGCCGCCCATTGCGAGAGCAAAGAGAAAATGGCCAAGATGGCTGTAAAGTTGAAAGATACTACCAACCGTTGCCAGCTTCTTGAAGAGAAAAACCTGGCGAAGGCGACGGACCTGGAAAAGGCCACGACGGTGACCAAAGACACCCGCTCTGCGGTGAGAGCGAAGAAGGAGGAGCTGCGTCAAGCCGGGGATATCACGGCTAGGAAACCCTTCCTGCTGCGGAGAAAGTTTGGAGATCCTCAGTATGCCTCTCTGGACCGGTTGTGGAGTTCGGCGGACGCATATATGGACTTGGCGGCGAGTGCTGTCGATGCGGCCAAATACTTCCGAGATCAAATAGATCGTGAAGTGGACAAGCTATTCTGGTCACAATTTCATGTTCCAGAGCGTCCGCTTCCATTGGCTGATCGGCTTGCCGAATGGGCCGAGCTGAATAGATTGTTCGGACTCGCCATGAGGTCTGTTGTGGATCATCTGTGGCCGGAAAGGCCAAAGCCGAACAGCTATTTTAGTTTAGTGCAGCAGTTCCTTGGTCTGGTGCTGCGCATTAATGCGATGAAGAGGTCGGCGTGCATAGAAGGCTCGCGGATGGCCCTTGCCCGTGTCAAAACATACTGGGCGGAGATGGATGCCACCACTGTTGCGGCGCAGGGTTTGGCCATAGGCCGAGTGGCTGCCGAGCACTATTTTGAAGAAGTTCTTGAAGGCGCTCGTTCGATAGAGGCCCAGTGCTCGAAGAATATTATGTTTGAATGACATGTATTCCCATTGTCAAAACAATGTTTTATTAAGTTTATCAAGGCTGTATTTATACTTTTGCCCGAAAGTATTATGATGCCTCCTGTGCGGCCGTTTATGTATATATGTATATAACCTGAAAGATTGTAGTCGTCGGCTTCAGCCCCCACGCATATAATGCGGGGGTGTTCGCAAAAGACGCATTTTCACACTTAACCCAACGTCTTGGTCCATTAAGGAGGTGATAGTGTAGCGGACGAGGCAGCCGGACTATAATGCTTTAACACTTTCACTTAGCCAGAGGAGTTTGATAGTGGGGCTACTATATAGCCCCTGGTGGCTCCGCACTCATCCGAATTCGGGGTGCGTACATGCCTGGCCGGGAAATGGCCCTTCGTTAAGGCGGAGGAATCTTGAAGATTCCGATAGGTCATCGAGTGGTTGACCAGTCTCACGCTATATCATGACAGTCAATTTTCGGCTTTCTCTACTA
This sequence comes from Triticum urartu, assembly GCF_003073215.2. NCBI lineage: Eukaryota > Viridiplantae > Streptophyta > Magnoliopsida > Poales > Poaceae > Triticum > Triticum urartu. The sequence continues at coordinate 376,317,400 of NC_053022.1, read as the reverse complement.
AGCTGCTCGTTCGGATGAACCAGGGCACAATCGCAATAGTTCTCCTAGTGCCGCCTTAGCTGATAGAGCGGAACATAAGGCAGCAAAACACAGGAGTCGGGCAAACCCAACATTTGACCAAAGACATGATTCGGAGCTGATGCATATAAGGCCAAATTCGCGAAGCCGAACACTCCCTAAGGTATTCGGTCTTTATGGTGTAAACCGGGCCTGAACAGTGCCCTTTGTAATAAGCCCCTGGTATCCGGGTACGTGCATTATTCTGACGTGGCCACATGCCAAGACGTCAGCATCCTTCTCAATTGTACTGAGAATCCGAGGGATGTGTATCAACAAGAGACAGTAAAAAGGTTTACGCGGGGTCTTAATCTAAAAAGAACCCTTGGAACGGGTCCCTGCTGCACGTCTGCGCCTGTGTCTCCGTTGTGCTGTATTCTGGACGGGTGTAGCACGATGGTCATCTGAAAAAGAGAGGAACTTAATTGAAAAGTTGCCATGCAAAATGTAAATTATACTAAATAAACAATATATAGTTCAAAAATGAGTAAAGTTGAGTCTGATTGCCACTTGTGTGCGCGTTTTGAGCCGCTTGTATTGTAATAGGGGTATGGCCATCAAACCTGTATCAATTATATATAGCTGTACCGGACTCGTCCAACAGTGTCCGTGGTCTTAACGACCTGCCAAATGCTTAGTTAGTGAGGCCGTTTAGTGTGTGGCTGCCGAGGCAGCCGCACGGTCTTCCGCACGCAAGGTGCGCTCAATATTTCCATTTACTGTAATGATGCCGCGTGGACCGGGAATCTTAAGCATGAGGGAAGCGTAATGCGGTATTGCGTTAAAGCGAGCGAAAGCTTCACGTCCGAGTAGTGCTTGATAGCCACTTTGGAACGGAGCGATGTGGAAGGTTAAATTTTCACTGCGGAAGTTATCGGGGAAGCTGAATATAACCTCTAGTAGCAGGGAGCCCGTACAATGGGCTTCTGGGCCTGGCGTTGCTCCTTTAAAGGAAGTATTTCTATGGCTAATTTTTGCTGGGTCTATCCCCATGTTGCGTACTGTGTCCTGATATATCAGGTTTAAACTACTCCCGCCGTCCATTAGAACTCGTGTGAAGTGGTGTCCGTCAATTATTGGGTCTAATACCAAGGCAGCCCATCCTTCCCGCCGGACACCTGCTGAGTAATCCTGATGGTCAAAAGTGATCGGTTCAGATGACCAGTGGCAGAACTCCGCGGTGATAGGCCCTGGGGCATGTGTCTCTGGGAGTGCCGCTTTGTTTCTCCCCTTTATTACGTGTAACCCGTTGACTGTTTTGACTTCTGGTGGGAATTTCTTCTGTTCCCCAGTGCTTTGCTTGCGAGGCTCGTCCTCGTCTTCGCTTGGTGTATCCTGCCCCTTAGGTTCGGCGTTGAGCTTGCCGGACTGCTTGAAGACCCAATATTCTCTATGGGTATGATTTGCAGGTTTGTCGGGGGTGCTATGGATCTGACATATTTGGTCCAGAATCTTGTTTAGGCTGGACAGTTCGTCTCTGTCGCCTTTAGAGGGCAGCTTTTGCTGACCTGGACGAGAGCTTCTGAATCCGGCGTTTACTGCCGTGGTCTTCAGGCTCTCTTCTTTATTCTGGCGCTTGTTTTTGCTGCGTCGTGATTTCCCGTTTCCATCCCTGACTTCGGATGTACTTGGGTCACTGGTGCTGCATCGGGCTAACCAGCTGTCCTCGCCCGCGCAAAAGCGGGTCATGAGGCTTGTTAATGCTGCCATTGTTCTCGGCTTTTCCTGGCCGAGGTGTCTGGCGAGCCATTCGTCTCAAACACTGTGCTTGAAAGCTGCTAAGGCTTCGGCGTCCGGAGAGTCGACTATTTGGTTCTTCTTAGTGAGGAACCTGTTCCAAAGCTTTTGGGCTGACTCTCCGGGCTGTTGGGTTATATGACTTAAATCGTCTGCATCTAGAGGTCGGACATAGGTCCCTTGAAAATTTGCCCGAAAGGCGTCTTCGAGCTCTTCCCATCTTCCAATGGAGTTTTCGGGGAGGCTTTTAAGCCAGTGTCGGGCTGGTCCTTTGAGCTTGAGGGGTAAATATTTGATGGCGTGGAGATCGTCTCCTCGAGCCATATGGATGTGGAGGATATAGTCCTCAATCCAGACCCCAGGGTCTGTTGTTCCGTCGTACGCCTCTATGTTTACGGGTTTGAATCCCTTTGGAAATTCATGGTCCAACACCTCATCGGTGAAACATAGGGGGTGTATGGCACCCCTGTATTTGGGTGTACCGTGGTGTTCGGATGTTTGTTGTGTTGCATTGCATACTGGAGCGCGCTTGCGTGACCCGTATATGGATCTGGTTGCGCCGTCCTTTTGATGCGAGCCTTCGCGTGGATCGTGTACTGGCTTATGTGCGGCGTCGTTTGCCGCTTTATATTGGCCGCGAGGTCGTCTACCCGACCGGATGGCCGTTTTGTTCTCTAAGTGCGGGGGATCTAAGGCCTCCTCGTTGAATTCAGGTAGCAACTTTCGCTTTGGGTAGCTCTTGGTGTGGCGATTACCGCCGTACTTTGCCGCAGTGGTGAGTGATTTACTCCATCTGATTCTGAGTGTGTCTTGTGCAGCCCTGATTCTTTGCTTCTGCTTTTTCAAACTTCTCGCAGTGGCAACAAGCCTTTGATGGGCATTCTATTGCTCCGGGCACTTGTCCGGTGTGATGTCGTCCAGACTGTTGTCTTCGACGTAGTTGGGTTGTTCGGTTTGATTCTCCGTGTTGCCCTGGTTGGGCGATGGTTCACCCTGCTCTATCGCTGGGTCCATATGATCGATGTTTCTATCGAGGCGGGATTTGGAGCGGCGCTTACGCCGGCGCTTTGACTGCTTCTCAAGGGAACAACCCTCATTGTGTCCTTCCGTTCCTCGTCGTCGTTTTCTTTGGGTGTGTCCACCATGTATATATCGTATGATGAAGTGGGCGTCCAGTGCCCTGTGGGCAGTGGTTCCTGTTCGTCTCCTGCATCATCGTCCATACCGTCGATGTCTTCGGAGTCGAAGTCGAGCATGTCGATCAAATCGTCAACAGTGGCTACTAAGTGCATGGTGGGTGGGTGGCGAATTTCTTCGTCATCCGCATCCCAATCCTACAGAACATAGTTCGTCCCGGACTCTCCTGACAGGGAGAGAGACCTTAATGAGTTCAGTATGTCGCCGAAGGGCGAGTGCTGAAAAATATCCGTGGAGGTAAGCTCCATGATCGGCGCCCAACCGGATTCGATAGGTACGGGCGCAGGCGGTTCGGAGTCCGTGGCGGGGAGGAATCCGGGAGTTCGACGTCATGGCTCTCATGAAGGGTAAGCTTGATACTCGGCTCGATCGCCAATGAGAGTGCGGCCTCCGTGGCGGGGTCTATCCACATGTCCATGGATGGCGCAACTGGTTCCGAATTGAGGGTCGGAACAGTTGCCGGTGCGATCTCTTGAACACTGTCCGATGGTAGAGCTAAATCATACTCATCGTGACCGTGTGGCGCACAAGGCAGGGGCTCGAATCCGTCGAAGATCAAGTCTCCGTGGATATCGACCGTGTAGTTTAAGCTTCCAAACCTGACCTGGTGGCCAGGGGCGTAACTGTCGATCTGCTCCAGATGGCCAAGCGAGTTGGCCCGCAGTGCGAATCCGCCGAATACGGAGATCTGTCTGGGGAGAAAAGTCTCACCCTGGACTGCATCGCTATCAATGATCGTAAGAGCCATCAAGCCTACGGCAACGACATAGAGGAACTCTCAATGAAAGCACCAATGTCGGTGTCAAAACCGGCGGATCTTGGGTAGGGGATTCCGAACTGTGTGTCTAAGGCGGATGGTAATAGGAGGCAGGGAACACGATGTTTTACCCAGGTTCGGGCCCTCTTGATGGAGGTAAAACCATACATCCTGCTTGATTTATTCTTGATAGTATGAGTAGTACAAGAGTTGATCTACCACGAGATCAGAGAGGCTAAACCCTAGAAGCTAGCCTATGGCATGATTGTATGTTGTCCTACGGACTAAAACCCTCCGGTTTATATAGACACCGGAGGGGGCTAGGGTTACACAAGGTCGGTTACAAAGGAGGAGATATACATATCTGTATTGCCTAGCTTGCCTTCCACGCCAAGTAGAGTCCCATCCGGACACGGGACGAAGTCTTCAATCTTGTATCTTCATAGTCCAACAGTCCGGCCAAAGGATATAGTCCGGCTTTCCAGAGACCCCCTAATCCAGGACTCCCTTAGGAAGTCTGTACCTTACCCTATTTCTGTTTAGCGCCACTGGCCTCCTTGCCCACTTTGCACTTGCAGGCATTATGTCCGTCAGTTCCCCCACACTTGCGGCAAGTGTAGCTGTTACCTGTGTTATCTCCATTGGTAGAAACCTGGGCAGCTCCAATCCTCTTGTGCAGCGTTTGCTTGTTGACAGTGCCATCTTTGCGGAGTGGGCATGTGTGGTAATTATGGTTGCTCAGGACATTGCAGAATCTGCATGGCCTTATCCCGAGAGGTTTGCCATCCAGGCCAAATTCCACGCGCCTGATGGGGCGTGGCAGCTTTTTGGCTGCTGCTTTCATTGCTTGTGTCTTACACTTCCTCCCCTTTGTGTTTGAGATTATGGGTGGTTTAATCACCCTTTCCTTCTACTGCTGGTAGGATGTCTTGTTGTCATGTCGTTCGCCTGTAGCACCATCAAGCTCATGATCTTGCATGTGAGCATGTTGGTGCTCTTGAGTGTGCACATGGGAAAGCTCAGGTTGTTGTTGCTCCTCTTCCTCATTTTCGAATGGGTCAATAGCTCCCAGATGGTTCATCTCGGATAACATTGTAGCAATATCCTGCTCAATGGCTTCATTGTCCGCGGCACCTCCGTTTTCAGCAGAATGCATGGCCTCGAGTTCTTGTTCAAGTTTGTCCATGATGACCCATGACCTCGCCATTTGCTCTTGGCTTCTCAAGCTTTTTTTGTGCACCCTCATGTTCAGCGTCAGTAGTGAGCTTTCAATGCAGTATTGGGATGCCTTGTTTGACGCTACTGTTCTCAACTCATTTCTGTTGAATGTTGGCTGGATATTCGGGCGTTTGGTGTATCTCCTGAGCATGTATTTCTCTGGAACGCTGGTAGCCTTAATTGTCTGCATCATGCACAGGACATGCACACAGAAAATACCTGCATTTTTTGAAGAGGTGCATGTTTTTTGTCATTTCATTCAAACAAAAACTTTGCAAAAAAAGTAGTAGAGTATGTAACATCTTTTTTTAGTCCTCACCTGTGTGGTCCCATAGCCTGCACTCTCACTCATATGTTTCTCCCACGGGGTCTGCAACCACCTGGAACACGTGTTGAGCCCGCGCGGACAGTTTTTGCAGGTTGTTTTAGTGCACGAGGTACTTTGTGGGCTCTTCCGTCTTTGTCGCCATGAAGAGTGTGCTCAGTTTTAGCCTTTTTCTGATCTTGCTGTACACAGCTCATGAGTAAAGCTTTGCCATCTAGGTGTCAAACCCATAGAAGGTCAGTGTGTTTTGTTCCTTCTCCCATGCAAGAATGATGACCAAATTATGTCTAACAAATAAAGTTTTACTTCAGTAAGCATGTTATTTTTTGTCTTACGAAAGGTGATAGAGCTATACATGGTTACCCATTGTCTCCTGGTTCTCTGTCTGCCTCCTTGTTTTGACGCAGGAGTTTACCTGGCTGACAAACCGGTGGAGGTTTTGTCTCTCACTAACGAAGTTCTTCTTGAGCACATAGTTCATGCTCTCACTTCGTTGTGTGGATGTCATTTTGGCGCAAAAAATTTCTTTGAAGTAGGCTGATATCCATATCTCACGCTTGTTCCACATGCCCACCATCATGGCATCATCATGGAGGTTGTACTTATCCATGAGTCTTTTCCAGGCAGCCTCAAACTCAGTTGGCATGAGGGGACAGTTGAGGATTGATGTGAATTCATCCTTAAAGTCTCCGTGCAGGTTGTACTGGTATGCGAGGTGTTCCCTGTACTTCTTCATAATGTGCCAGCGGCACAGCTTGTGTATTGTGTTCTTGAAAGCATCTGGGATCGCCAAAGCCATTGCCGGGCACTGGTCTAGTAATGAGAAAAGAGACGTGGAGTGGTCAGCGGATGGTAGTGCATATATACCAATAGAACTGACACAACATTTTTACTGTGTTATTTTCCTTTTTTGGATGGGGGTGGTGGTTGGGGGTGGTTTTGGCGGTTGTACCTGTGAGGATGCATGTAGGAGCCTTCCCTCTCATGCACCTTAAAAATGTCTTGAACAACCATCTGAATGAATCTACATCCGCATCTCTTATCAGGGCGAAACCAAAGAATGTAGTCTGTAAGTGGTTGTTAGTACCTACAAATATCCCAAGTGGCATATGGTACTTGTTGGTCTTATATGTGGTGTCAAACGTTACACAGTCACCGAAGTCCTGATAGACCCCTCGGCAACTTGCGTTCGCCTAGAATATGTTCTTAACTCTGTCAGACTCATCGAGTTGCATGTCGCAGAAGAATTCCATGTTTATAGCTTTCATCTCCCTAAAGAAGTTGACAGCCTTTAGGACATCATCCACATCATCCATCCTTGAAGTCTTTGCTTTGCTGCATATTAAAAGTGAATAGTCATCCAAAAATGCATGTTGAACTGGTGTCAGGTCATGCATTGCGTAATATGTTTGTACTGACAGAGGAAAAAAGACGAAGACGGTTTATGGGAGGAGAACAAGTTTGTACTTATAGGTTAATCAGGTCTTTGGCATTCATTTCGAGGAAGTAGCTACCGGGGTCATCACCGCCCAGTATGCTCATGATTTGCGCGTGTTCAATGCCTTTGAACTGCAGGTACTTGACGTACTCCAAGATTGTTTTGTCAATGTTTTTGTGGGAGTGCAAGAAGACAATCATTTGGGGGGTGAGCTGTAGCCTGTGGTTGTGTTCCCAGACTATCTCTTTTACGACAAGTGTTCCATCCTTTTCCCTCTCCAGCCTCATTTTAGCCCCGTAGTTAGTCTTGGCTGTCGTCTTGTTCCGCTGTCTATTTTCTTCTGACACCTTCGATTCATAGATTCCATAGCACGTGCAATAAAGGTAGACTCTGATCTCAACCTTGGAGCCTTCCCTGATAGCAAAACCCGCGTGATTTGCATAGACGTTGTAGAAGTCCTTTGCTTCTTGGAAAGTTTCAAAGCGCATCTCTAGCCTTGGCAGTACGTAAGCTTCAATGTTAGGTGGCTGCACGCAACAGTGAGCAAACAAAAGCGTAGTTATGAAAATGTCAGATGGGGTGGTCGCAGTACCATGGTATGGACTGTGCTTGTATGTTTTTTTTGAATGGATACTTACATGTGTATAGCTCTGTGCTGCCTCGGGTGTTTGCTGTTCACCCTGGTGTATGGGCGCGGGTGGTGTCACCCTTGGCATATGCAGCAATGCATCTCTTGGAGCGAGCAATGTTGAAGAAGGTCTCCGTCTCTCATTGTACGGTCGTCTCCCCTCACATTCGTTGTGAGGTTGCTCCAGTCTATATGGCTCATATCTTGTACTTTGCATCCTGCTAGAGTGGCCAAAATTTCTGTTTCTTTGGCCTGGTCTTCCCGTCGCAACCGCTTTTGCAGCACGGATGATTGATGTAGACGGAGCTACTTGTGGAAGCATGTGTGTCCTTGCCTTCCTGCATACGCTAGGAAAGGAAAACATTTGTTGTTGGGGGATATTGTTGACCTTGTTGCAACCCAGTAGTGGCAAAGCTTGTATTCCCAGATATCGGAGTTTCTTGCATAGAAGAACTTTTCCGTGCTTCTGATGATTCTGGTGTAGTTTGAAATCTTCCTGTATTGTTGAAGTATCCAGGTGCTATTTCTGGTGTTACCCAACCAGGCGGTGCCCCATATCTGCTTGTCTCATCAAACCCTCGCTGCGTGTGCCGCCTTGCATGTTTCTGCAATGACTTCAACAGTTTTGGGATTAATCTTTTCTGCATTTTTCTCGTATACATGCTATGGGTAACATATCATGCACTGAAGGCAATGTACAAGTTGAACTTGCATCGCTGGCCGTTATTAAACTTTGTTCTCTATTTTGTATATGTTTTAGTTTTCAGTTGAACTGATGAACGTACATGTTCAGTACGGATGTACTGATGTACTGATTTTTAGCACTGCTTGCAAACTGAATATTGAACTTCATCTGTTATGGGAAGTTTTTTTATCTTTTTTCCCTATAAATGATGCATAAACATTTCGTGCACTGCATGCAAATTGAACATTGAACTTCAGAGATATATTGATATGCATATATATATATAACTGATGCATGTCTTCTCTTTTTTTCTATAACTGATGCAACTACACTATAAGTACTCCTAGTTTATGTATCATTGAACTTATTGTGTAACAAGTGTATATTTTTTCAACAACATTCTTTTTTACTAGTTCGAACTGACGCAACTACACGGCATGCACTAGTAGAAATAACATCATACAAACTTGCAGTGGTAGTTGAACCTTATATAAAGCCTAGTAGCTACTTGGACTGATGCATAAGTCTATGTTTTTTGGCTTGAACTGAAGCTAGCATATTAGAGGTACTGATAGTAACCTCGACATCTAAACTGTGCATTAAGTGGCAGGGGTGTAATGAACTGATGCAAGCATTTTGCAATGTTCCATCTGCTTCTTTATCATAGGAACATGTGTCACTGATGCAGCACACATCTAGTACTGATGAATCTGATAGTGTAACATGTATGCAGATCATAGTGTGTGCATTTTTAAAACTGAATCTTCTTCATTGCAGGACTGATGAACTGATGAACTGAACACAAACATTACCTCCAGTGGCATGTTCTTGGAGCTGACTTCTTCTTCCTCTCGCGGGCGACATACTGGCATGTTCTTGGGAGGCGGCACCATTGATGCAGGCAAGGAGCTTGGGGAGACGACAGCGCTGCTGCTTGTGGTGGATGTCCGGCGATGAGGTCCGGGGAGGTAGCTACTGGCGGGGATCACGGACCTGACGAAGGAGCCCCGGCGAGGGAGGGAGACAGGAGGCGGCCCAGACGAAGGAGCCCCGGCGAGGGAGGGAGACAGGAGGCGGCCCTAACGAAGGAGCCCCAGCCAAGGATCCCGGCGAGGAAGGGGATGGGGGCGGTGGATCCAATGCCGGCCAGTCACAGTGTCGCGGGCTCCCTCGCTCCGGTTGCCGTCGTTGCTCGCTCGCCCATGACGATGCCCCGGGCGGAAGAAGGCGGGTTGGGTTCGGGCTGGCTCGGGGGGGGGGGGGGGGGGGGGGGGGGGGGGGGGGGGGGGGGGGGGGGGGGGGGGGGCGGGGGGGGGGGGGGGGGGGGGGGGGGGGGGGGGGGGGAGGGGCGGCGTGCTGGAGGAGGAGTTGGGGATCCAGAGGGAGGTCATGGGTCCAGTCACCGTCGCGCCTATATAGGGCCGGACAGTAATAGAATATTATTCTGTTACGGGTAACAGAATAGTCCATCCCTATATATATATATATATTCTGTGATGACATAATGAACAATTAATATATATATATATATTATGAATTCCATTTTCTATCTGTTTTGTATACTAATTTGAATCTAGCTGTTATCATCCACATATACAGAATGGAAAGTGTATATACACACATTGAAACAGAACATATAAGAATGGAAATAGAGTACACACATTGAAACAGAGAAATACTATGATTGTTGTGAATACAAAGCTATCCACGTCGAAACAACTTCTCAAAATAAAACACGTCGATGAGACCATGACCAGCAACCCTTACCTAGGGTAGCTCTTGGCTCTGCTGAACTCGTGCAGGTGTTCGTCCAAGCGGTCGACACGCTCGTGGTACATCTGGAGCGCGATCTCGAGCTCCAACTTGGATATTTCATCGGAGATCACCAGCTCGAGGATGCGGCGGCCATGCTCCTCTACTGCGCCCGGGTGGACACCTGGGTCAAGGAGGCGGTCAAGCCTACGGACCAACGTGTTGGCATCCACCGGGCCGCGGACAAGGGGAACAGCGGCACCCATGCGAACGGCGCGGCGGGCGTCCGGTGCAAGTACGGCGTGGCCGGCATCTGGTGCAAGTTCGGCGCTGAGGGCCTCTGCCCACTCCTGGCGAGGAATGGGGGTACTGACGGGACATGTACCCAGCTGTGATGCCGTGTCGACACTAGGCAAGCACCGATGGATCCTCTCTTGTTGTGCGGTGCGCTGCGCCTCTCGCTGGGTGGCGCTCCAACGGTCTTGCCGTGCGGCAAGCTGCAGCCTATCGGCGCGGACGCGCCTAGCTTGCTCTGCAGCGCACCATCGATCATATTGTGCGGCGAGCTGCAGCATGTCAGCGCTGACATGCCTATCTTGATCCACGGCGCTCAAGCGCCATGCGCCAAAGGTCTGCTCAACCCTGGCGATGACGCACATCACAGCGTCGTCCATCGAGTTGCCGGGGAGCGCCTCAGCCTCGACGGGCCGTGGCGCCGGCTTGTTTTCCTCGTCGACGAGGTTGATGGCAGAGGCGGCGCTTTGGTGGGTTGGCATGCTTGGAAAAGGTGGATGTGCTACAGGATGCGCTTCTCGCCTCCGTGCATCACGCGCCCCCTATGCACAATATAGCAGGGTGGCGGGAAACAGGTGAGGAAATGGTGGGAAACGGTGGCGTGTTCATAAAACGACATCAATTAATGGAAACTTAGCATCGAGCTAGCATAAGAATTAGATGATGATCATACGAACACAAACCACACTAGGGATCCCGTCGGTGATGAATTCTTCAATCCCAAATGGTTGAATGCTAGGAAGTGTTTGCCCACAACACACACGGCCTATTCCATCACAAATAGGTTGGATGGATCAACTGTATGCCACGTATCACACATTGTCAAAAGGTAATGTGGTAGACCTTCTTTAACATGTGTTAAAAAACAAGGACCTCGAGGTTAACCTAATTTAACATCGACACAACTTCCCATCCAGTCACCCATCCGATGGCTGCTCTAGCCTGAGCACACTTAACTGGATAGTTCTCCTACATGAGCTACTCATGGAACAGCTAGTCCTTGCTGATAGGAATACCTCTTCGCATCCTTTTGGCGTATCTGGATGATTGCCCGTCCCACAATGGCCAATAGATGTTGTCTAGACAGAGCATATCACATACATCTTATTAGAAGCAATCCTCTGTGTTATTATCGGTCTTCGCACACATTTCTGATTATAGACCTGTTTGACGCGTATCACACACATCTTGTTATATTGAACCGTTTCCGTTCTCTTGCCTAATCACAAACAGTTCATCCGAGTGAACCGTATGTTGTACATCGCACACACCTTGATCGGGCTGTCCGTTTCTTTTGTGTTGCCTGATCACAAACAGTTCATCCGAGTGAACCGTATGATATGTAGCGCACATGCCTCCATCTGGCTGCCCATTTCTTTTGTGTTGCCTCATGGCAAATAGTTCATTGAACTGAACCATATGCCCTTCATCACACATGCAACTAAAACCTGAACCGTGTTGGATGCATCCGTCATCGCAAACGTTTTACACATTTCGTACGGTTTTCATACAACACCGTTTGCGATCATTGCATCACACACAGTTTGTCGAAGGGTCTATGATCATAGTGTCGCGTTAGCAGCATCCTGCAGTAGTGCATCATCACCAACTCTGTTTTCTATAACTGTCCATCCGATTTATATTTGACGGGTAGGAAGGAAACTATGGCAATTTTGAAAAAAGATACCCACACACCGCTCCACATTTGCAAATATGCCCTTCCCTCATTCTTCCTTTTCTCCCACAAGATAAACTACTCATACGAATGCATCTTGTTGTTTCGTGCAACGCACGGGCATCTTGCTAGTGCAGATAAAAAGCAGAGTTGGTGATGATGGTGTGCCTGCCACCCGCAATATAGGTCGTCCGATCTATATATAACGGATAGGAAGGAAACTATGACAATTTACCCGCACTCCTCTCCACATTTGCAAATAAGGTCTTCCCTCGTTCATCCTTTTCTCCCACAAGAGCTTGATGTTCCATGCAACGCACGGGCATCTTGCTAGTTTTCTATAAATTTGGTCAAATTTTATGAAGTTTGACTTCAGTCAAACCTAATATGCAGAGTAAATAAAAATAGAGGGAGTATCTTACTCTGTGACCAAGACAGAAGGGAAAACGAGACAACTTATAGTTTATTTGAACTATTCAAGTATAAACGTGTGGCGTTGCTTATTTATCATTCCTCTCCAACCCTCTTCTCCATCGATCATGCCACCCTCCGGTCGAGTCCATCCTCCCGCATGCCTCATTTGAACATTCCGCCGAGTATCATTCACATGTTGGCCTAGACCATGCTTGTATTTCCAATGTTGTAATTTGTCCGACATGCATACAAACAAACGGTTCGTTTAAAGTTTCACTTTGCCTCCACTACGTGTTTCTTCCCTTCTTAGTTTTGACATCCCATTCGGCTCATGCCGCGACACATCTTGACAAGATCGATTGATGTTGAGAGATCAATTGCGTGCTGTGCAAGGAGATAAAGGTTTGGTCTGTTTCTATGATAGAAATGACCCGCGGGGGGTCTGTGGGGACCAGAGGGAGTATATTGTATGTTCATAAGTGAAACAAATGTATTGTACCCATCCTAGTCTTGTTTCAATCGATCTCCAGACCCCGAGATGAAATCGAGAGAGAAAAAGTGGGTACATGTGTGATACCTAAGGCGGATTAAAAATTTTGAACCGGTGATCATAGCATCCACAAATCATATATAAAGGGTATTCAATGTTCGTTTCGCTCTTGAACATACAATATACTCCCTCCGATCCTTTCTAGTTTACATATAAGTTTTATGTGTAGTCAAAGTATCTCTACTTTGATCAAACTTACAGAAAAAAGTATCAACATTCAACAACGCCCAATCAATATTGTTAGATTTGTACGTACTCCTAGATTTGTATTCAAACAAAGATGGTTTTCAATTTGTTTTGAACCAAGTGAATGTGCTTTTTCTCATGCATGCTCTTCCTACTAGGATTTCGCCACATATAGCCAGTCCAATAGTAACTTTTTAAGCTCCCTGTCACATAGTTCTAGTGGAGTACTGACATCATCTGTAGTAGAGTATGCAGTGCTCATAGTACTCCCTCCTTACATTTATATAGGGCCTAAGAGCAAGTACAATGGTGGGCTTATAGCCCACTTACATGGCACTTTTGCCTATGTGGAGGAGAGAGATGTGAAAAAGTAAGGGGAGTGAGCTCTCATGCAAGAGCCTAGTTATATACGCATTCCTAGGTAAATACAATAAATATGAAGAAAGAGATAGAGAGGAGATGGAAAAAAGCACTAATACAATAGCCAACCTTATATTTTTTGCCGAAAATAGGCAACCTTATAGCTCACACTACTGTATGAGTGCATATAGATGATGGCTATAGATGACATGTCAGTTCCTTATAGCCATTGGCTGGCCATATTATGAACCATGCTCTAATGCGTTATTCAAAACCACGTTTGACTATTGACAAGATTAATAGTACATGAGATGTATAATGTGAAAATTATATCATTGGAAGCTCCTTTCACATACGAATTTAACCATATGCTTTGTCTAAGTTGCATGTCATATATTATTACTCTAACATTTGGTCAAAGTTAGCCTCGAAAAATGCATTAGGCCCTGTATAGTAGATGGAAGGAGGGAGTAGTAGTGGAAGTGGATCCTCTGACGTAGGTATGCCTTCCTTACCCTCCCTTTTGGTCACTTACTGGCAGACCCCACGCTTGCCAGACCCCGCATGTCAGTTACTGAATGGGTTCGGCCACGTGAGGGGATCCTCATCCGTAGTATACTCCCTCTGTTTTTATTTACCCCTCATAAAACGGAGGGAGTTGTAGTATAAATGACACGGACGGGTGAGGGGGAGGGACGTCGGTTTGCTCTCAACTGTGCTCCCACAAGCGAGCGAAAACGCAAGACAAAGCGTGTTCCATTCGATGAGCGACGTGGAGGGTCCAGCATGCCGGGGTGCAACGTGAATGCGACAAGAGCGATGTACAGTCAAAACCAGTTGACCGGTCGTCATCGGAACCACTATTCACACCAGAACCTTCGCTCCTCGGCCTACGCCAGCCACTGCCCGAAAACCACACCCCCTATTCAGCCCATTCCCCCACCTTTCGATCCCCAAGCCCGCATTAAGCGTCCCCTACTTCGCCGGAAAGCCATGGTGCGCTGCAAGATTACGTACTACAAGATGCTAACGCCGGAGCGCCGCACAGAAATCATGGCGGCGGTCGGCGCCACAGACCTCCGTTCCCAAGCTCGCTTTGCGGCGGGCCAAACCCCGAGTTCTATGCAGCGAAGCTATGAGGAGGAGGAAGCCGATCCAATGTTCATGGCGTAGGTCGCGGTGCAGAAGGCCCCCGATGGGTATGAGATGATGGACGTCGACTTCGTGCTGGTGTCCGGGTCCCCCATGGTGCAGGCGGACCAGTGGTTCAACCTGGCGATACTAAAGGAGGACCGGGAGGCAGAGGCTCAACTCGACGTGGAGCGCGCGCATGCCGCTGCCATCGAGGCTCTCCTGTAGGCCGAATCGGATGTCATGGATGTGAAGCAGGCGGCAGAGGCTCAACTTGACGCGGAGCGCGCGGATGCCGCTGCCATCGAGGCCCTCCTGCAAGAGGAACCGGATGTCCTGGACTTGAACGAGGCGGTGGAGGCTCAAATTGACACGGAGCGTGCGGATTCCGCTGCCATCGAGGCCCTCCTGCAGGCGGAACCAAACGTCCTGGACTTGAATCGGGCAGCGGAGGCTCAACTCGATGCGGAGCGCGTGGATGCCGCTGCCATCGAGGCCCTCCTGCAAGCGAAACCAGACGTCCTGGACTTGAACCGGGCGGTGCTCTCGTCCGTGGAGAGCACCCGCACGCTCCGTGTGAAAGAGTAGCTAGAGGCGGAATACAACCACGGTGCGGAGACACACGTCGGCGGCTACGACTAGTTTGTGCTGGCAGCCAAAGACGATGAGGTCGTCTTGTTCCGCGAGCAGTAATAGTTTTTCTTTATGTTGTTGTTTTTAGGGATGTTTTGCTGTGTAAAAACATATATTGTTATGCATGTCTCCTGACTTTCATCATTTGGGTCAGTCTGCCATTTCAGGCGGTTGGATGAATATCCTACGTCTCCTAACCCTTCTTCCTCACCTCTTCTTCTTCCCCAACAAACCACCGCACGGGCCGTACGGATCCCCCCAACATGTGGTTGGATAAACATACTGTATGAATGAAAATTATGTGTCAGCGGTAGGATGGCTGAGTTTGGTTTGTTCACATACGGTAGCACGTGTCAGTGAGGGTGTGTTCCCTTGGTTAGGTTTGCAGTGTTGGGAACGTTGCAGAAAACAAAAAATTTCCTACGGTTTCACCAAGATCCATCTATGAGTTCATCTAGAAACGAGTGATTGGATTGCATCTACATACCTTTGTAGATCACGTGCGGAAGCGTTCAAAGAACGGGGATGAGGAAGGCGTGCTCGGCGTGATCCAAATCACCGGAGATCCTAGCGCCGAACGGACGGCACATTCGCGTTCAACACATGTACGGTCAGCGTAACGTCTCCTCCTTCTTGATCCAGCAAGGGGGAAGGATAGGTTGAGGAAGATGGCTCTAGCAGCAGCACGACGGCGTGATGATGATGGAGCTGCAGTACTCCGGCAGGGCTTCGCCGAGCTCTATGGAGGAGGAGGAGGTGTTGGAGAGGGAGAGGGAGGCACCAAAGGCGTGGTGTGAGAGGCCCTCCTTTCCCCAATATATATAGGGAGCCTAGGGGGGCGGCGGCCAAGGGAGGACTCCCTCCTCCCCTAGGCACCTAGGGGGTGCCTTCCCCCTTTGGGACTCTTCCCTTCCTTGAACCCTAGGCGCATGGGCCTCTTGGGGCTGGTGCCCTTGGCCCATATAGACCAAGCCGCACCCCCTACAGCCCATGTGGCCCCCGGGGAAGGTGGCCCCACCCAGTGGACCCCCGGGACCCTTCCGGTGGTCCCGGTACAATACCGGTGACCCCGAAACTTGTCCTGATGGCCGAAATAGCACTTCCTATATATAATTCTTTACCTCCGGACCATTCCGGAACTCCTCGTGACGTCCGGGATCTCATCCGGGACTCCAAACAACATTCGGGTTACTTCATATACATATCTCTACAACCCTAGCGTCACCGAACCTTAAGTGTGTAGACCCTACGGGTTCGGGAGACATGTAGACATGACCGAGACGACTCTCCGGCCAATAACCAACAGCGGGATCTGGATACCCATGTTGGCTCCCACATGCTCCTCGATGATCTCATCGGATGAACCACGATGTCGAGGATTCAAGCAACCCTGTATACAATTCCCTTTGTCAATTGGTATGTTACTTGCCCGAGATTCGATCGTCGGTATCCCAATATCTCGTTCAATCTCATTACCGGCAAGTCACTTTACTCGTACCGTAATGCATGATCCCGTGACCAGACACTTGGTCACTTTGAGCTCATTATGATGATGCATTACCGAGTGGGCCCAGTGATACCTCTCCGTCATACGGAGTGACAAATCCCAGTCTTGATCCGTGTCAACCCAACAGACACTTTCGGAGATACCCGTAGTATACCTTTATAGTCACCCAGTTACGTTGTGACGTTTGGTACACCCAAAGCACTCCTATGGTATCCGGGAGTTACACAATCTCATGGTCTAAGGAAAGGATACTTGACATTGGAAAAACTCTAGCAAACGAACTACACGATCTTATGCTATGTTTAGGATTGGGTCTTGTCCATCACATCATTCTCCTAATGATGTGATCTCGTTATCAATGACATCCAATGTCCATAGTCAGGAAACCATGACTATCTGTTGATCAACGAGCTAGTCAACTAGAGGCTTACTAGGGACATGTTGGTGTCTATTATTCACACATGTATTACGATTTCTGGATAACACAATTATAGCATGAATAAAGACAATTATCATGAACAAGGAAATATAATAATAATGCTTTTATTATTGCCTCTAGGGCATATTTCCAACAGTCTCCCACTTGCACTAGAGTCAATAATCTAGTTACATTGTGATGAATCGAACACCCATGGAATTCTGGTGTTGATCATGTTTTGCTCTAGGGAGAGGTTTAGTCAACGGATCTGCTACATTCAGGTCCGTATGTACTTTACAAATATCTATGTCTCCATCTTGAACATTTTCATGAATGGAGTTGAAGCAACGCTTGATGTGCCTTGTCTTCTTGTGAAACCTGGGCTCCTTGGCAAGAGCAATAGCTCCAGTGTTGTCACAGAAGAGTTTGATCGGCCCCGACGCATTGGGTATGACTCCTAGGTCGGTGATGAACTCCTTCACCCAAATTGCTTCATGTGCTGCCTCCGAGGCTGCCATGTACTCCACTTCACATGTAGATCCCGCCACGACGCTCTGCTTGCAATTGCACCAGCTTACTGCCCCAGCATTCAAAATAAACACGTATCCGGTTTGTGACTTAGAGTCATCCAGATCTATGTCGAAGCTACCGTCGACGTAACCCTTTACGACGAGCTCTTCGTCACCTCCATAAACGAGAAACATTTCCTTAGTCCTTTTCAGGTACTTCAGGATATTCTTGACCGCTATCCAGTGTTCCTTGCCGAGATTACTTTGGTACCTTCCTACCAAACTTACGGCAACATTTACATCAGGTCTGGTACACAGCATGGCATACATAATAGAACCTATGGCTGAGGCATAGGGGATGACGCTCATCTCTTCTATATCTTCTGCCGTGGTCGGACATTGAGCTGAGCTCAATCTCACACCTTGTAACACAGGCAAAAACCCCTTCTTAGACTGATCCATATTGAATTTCTTCAATATCTTATCAAGGTATGTGCTTTGTGAAAGACCTATGAGGCATCTTGATCTATCTCTGTAGATCTTGATGCCTAATATATATGCAGCTTCTCCAAGGTCCTTCATTGAAAAACTCTTATTCAAGTAGGCCTTAATGCTGTCCAAGAGTTCTATAACATTTCCCATCAAAAGTATGGCATCTACATATAATATGAGAAATGCTACAGAGCTCCCACTCACTTTCTTGTAAACGCATGCTTCTCCATAAGTCTGTGTAAACCCAAATGCTTTGATCATCTCATCAAAGCGAATGTTCCAACTCCGAGATGCTTGCACCAGCCCATAAATCGAGCGTTGGAGCTTGCACACCTTGTTAGCATTTTTAGGATCGACAAAACCTTTCGGCTGCATCATATACAATTCTTCCTTAAGGAAACCATTAAGGAATGCCGTTTTGACGTCCATTTGCCATATTTCATAATCATAGAATGCGGCAATTGCGAACATGATTCGGACGGACTTCAGCTTCGCCACCGGTGAGAAAGTCTCATCGTAGTCAACCCCTTGAACTTGTCGATAACCCTTAGCGACAAGGCGAGCTTTATAGATGGTTACATTACCATCCGCGTCTGTCTTCTTCTTAAAGATCCATTTATTTTCTATGGCTCGCCGCTCAACGGGCAAGTCAGTCAAAGTCCATACTTCATTTTCATACATGGATCCTATCTCGGATTTCATGGCTTCTAGCCATTTGTCGGAATCCGGGCCCGCCATCGCTTCTTCATAGTTCGAAGGTTCACCATTGTCTAACAACATGATTTCCAAGATAGGGTTGCCGTACCACTCTGGTGTGGAACGTGTCCTTGTGGACCTTCGAATTTCAGTAGGAGCTTGATCAGAAGTATCTTGATCATCATCATTAACTTCCTCTCTAGTCGGTGCAGGCACTTCAGGAACATTTTCTTGAGTTGCTCCATTTTCCGGTTCAAGAGGTAATACTTCATCAAGTTCTACTTTCCTCCCACTTACTTCTTTCAAGAGAAACTCTTTCTCTAGAAAGGATCCATTCTTGGCAACAAAGATCTTGCCTTCGGATCTGAGGTAGAAGGTATACCCAATAGTTTCTTTAGGGTATCCTATGAAGACGCATTTTTCCGACTTGGGTTCGAGCTTTTCAGGTTGAAGTTTCTTGACATAAGCATCACATCCCCAAACTTTTAGAAACGACAGCTTAGGTTTCTTCCCAAACCATAATTCATACGGTGTCGTCTCAACGGATTTCGATGGAGCCCTATTTAAAGTGAATGCGGCAGTCTCTAAAGCATACCCCCAAAAAGATAGCGGTAAATCGGTAAGAGACATCATAGATCGCACCATATCTAATAGAGTGCGATTACGACATTCGGACACACCATTACGCTGAGGTGTTCCAGGCGGCGTGAGTTGTGAAACTATTCCACATTTTCTTAAGTGTGTGCCAAACTCGTGACTCAAGTATTCTCCTCCACGATCTGATCGCAGGAACTTGATTTTTCTGTCACGTTGATTCTCAACCTCACTCTGAAATTCCTTGAACTTTTCAAAGGTCTCAGACTTGTGTTTCATTAAGTAGACATACCCATATCTACTCAAGTCATTAGTGAGGGTGAGAACATAATGATAGCCACCGCGAGCCTCAACACTCATTGGAATGCATACATCAGTATGTATGGTTTCCAATAAGTTGGTTGCTCGCTCCATTGTTCCTGAGAATGGAGTCTTGGTCATTTTACCCATGAGGCATGGTTCGCACGTGTCAAATGATTCGTAATCAAGAGACTCTAAAAGTCCATCAGCATGGAGCTTCTTCATGCGTTTGACACCTATGTGACCAAGGCGGCAGTGCCACAAGTATGTGGGACTATCATTATCAATCTTACATCTTTTGGTACTCACACTATGAACATGTGTAGCATTACGCTCGAGATTCATTAAGAATAAACTATTCACCATCGGAGCATGACCATAAAACATATCTCTCATATAAATAGAACAACCATTATTCTCGGATTTAAATGAGTAGCCATCTCGAATTAAACGAGATCCTGATACAATGTTCATGCTCAAAGCTGGTACTAAATAACAATTATTAAGGTTTAAAACTAATCCCGAAGGCAAATGTAGAGGTAGCGTGCCGACGGCGATCATATTGACCTTGGAACCATTCCCGACGCGCATCGTCACCTCGTCCTTTGCCAGTCTCCGCTTATTCCGCAGCTCCTGTTTTGAGTTACAAATGTGAGAAACCGCACCGGTAACAAATACCCAGGAGCTACTATGAATACTGGTAAGGTACACATCAATTACATGTATATCACATATACCTTTCGTTTTGCCGGCCTTCTTGTCCGCTAAATATTTGGGGCAGTTCCGCTTCCAGTGACCACTTCCCTTGCAATAAAAGCACTCAGTCTCGGGCTTGGGTCCATTCTTTGGCTTCTTCCCGGCAGCTTGCTTGCCGGGCGCGGCAACTCCCTTGTCGTCCTTCTTGAAGTTCTTCTTACCCTTGCCTTTCTTGAACTTAGTGGTTTTATTCACCATCAACACTTGATGTTCCTTTTTGACTTCTACCTCTGCTGATTTCAGCATTGCAAATACCTCAGGAATGGTCTTTCCATCCCCTGCATATTGAAGTTCATCACAAAGCTCTTGTAGCTTGGTGGAAGCGACTGGAGGATTCTGTCAATGACCGCGTCATCCGGGAGATTAACTCCCAGCTAAGTCAAGCGGTTGTGTAACCCAGACATTGTGAGTATGTGCTCACTGACAGAACTATTTTCCTCCATCTTGCAGCTAAAGAACTTGTCGGAGACTTCATATCTCTCGACCCGGGCATGAGCTTGGAAAACCATTTTTAGCTCTTCGAACATCTCATATGCTCCGTGTCTCTCAAAACGTTTTTGGAGCCCCGGTTCTAAGCTGTAAAGCATGCCGCACTGAACGAGGGAGTAATCATCAGCACGTGTCTGCCAAGCATTCATAACGTCTTGGTTCTGTGGGACGGGTGCGTCACCTAGCGGTGCTTGTAGGACATAATCTTTCTTGGCAGCTATGAGGATGATCCTCAGGTTCCGGACCCAGTCCGTGTAGTTGCTGCCATCATCTTTCAGCTTGGTTTTCTCTAGGAACGCGTTGAAGTTGAGGACTACGTTGGCCATTTGATCTACAAGACATATTGTAAACATTTTTAGACTAAGTTCATGATAATTAAGTTCATCTAATCAAATTATTCAATGAACTCCCACTTAGATAGACATCCCTCCTGTAATCTAAGTATAACATGATCCGAGTTAACTAGGCCGTGTCCGATCATCATGTGAGACGGACTAGTCAACGTCGGTGAACATCTTCATGTTGATCGTATCTTCTATACGACTCATGCTCAACCTTTCGGTCTTCTGTGTTCCGAGGCCATGTCTGTACATGCTAGGCTCGTCAAGTCAACCTAAGTGTTTGCATGTGTAAATCTGTCTTACACCTGTTGTATGTGAACGTTAGAATCTAACACCCGATCATCACGTGGTGCTTCAAAACAACGTACTGTCGCAACGGTGCACAGTTAGGGGGAACACTTTCTTGAAATTATTATGAGGGATCATCTTATTTACTACCGTCATTCTAAGTAAACAAGATGCAAAACATGATAAACATCACATGCAATCAAATAATAATAGTGACATGATATGGCCAATATCACATAGCTCCTTTGATCTCCATCTTGGGGCTCCATGATCATCTTGTCACTGGCATGACACCATGATCTCCATCATCATGATCTCCATCATCGTGTCTCCATGAAGTTGCTTGCCAACTATTACTTCTACTACTATGGCTAACGCGTTTAGCAATAAAGTAAAGTAATTTACATGGCGTTTCTCAATGCCACGCAGGTCATACAAAAAATAAAGACAACTCCTATGGCTCCTGCCGGTTGTCATACTCATCGACATGCAAGTCGTGATTCCTATTACAATAGCATGAACATCTCATACATCACATATATATCATTCATAATTCATCACAACTTTGGCCTTATCATATCACAAAGCACTTGCTGCAAAAACAAGTTAGACGTCCTCTAATTGTTGTTGCAAGTTTTACGTGGCTGAAATAGGGTTCTAGCAAGAACGTTTTCTTACCTACGTGAAAGCCACAACGTGATTTGTCAACTTCTATTTACCCTTCATAAGGACCCATTTCATCGAATCCACTCCAACTAAAGTGGGAGAGACAGACACCCGCTAGCCACCTTATGCAACTAGTGCATGTTAGTCGGTGGAACCGGTCTCACGTAAGCGTACGTGTAAGGTTGGTCCGGGCCGCTTCATCCCACAATACCGTTGAAGCAAGATAAGACTAGTAGCGGCAAGAAAGTTGACAACATCTACGCCCACAACAAATTGTGTTCTACTCGTGCAAAGAGAACTACGCATAAACCTACCTCATGATGCCACTGTTGGGGAACGTTGCAGAAAACAAAAAATTTCCTACGGTTTCACCAAGATCCATCTATGAGTTCATCTAGCAACGAGTGATTGGATTGCATCTACATACCTTTGTAGATCACGCGCGGAAGCGTTCAAAGAACGGGGATGAGGAAGGCGTGCTCGACGTGATCCAAATCACCGGAGATCCTAGCGCCGAACGGACGGCACCTCCGCGTTCAACACACGTACGGTCAGCGTAACGTCTCCTCCTTCTTGATCCAGCAAGGGGGAAGGAGAGGATGAGGAAGATGGCTCCAGCAGCAGCACGACGGCGTGATGAGGATGGAGCTGCAGTACTCCGGCAGGGCTTCGCCGAGCTCTATGGAGGAGGAGGAGGTGTTGGAGAGGGAGAGGGAGGCACCAAAGGCGTGGTGTGAGAGGCCCTCCTTTCCCCACTATATATAGGGAGCCTAGGGGGGGCGCCGTCCCTAGGAGATCCAATCTCCTAGGGGGCGGCGGCCAAGGGAGGACTCCCTCCTCCCCAAGGCACCTAGGGGGTGCCTTCCCCCTTTGGGACTCTTCCCTTCCTTGAACCCTAGGCACATGGGCCTCTTGGGGCTGGTGCCATTGGCCCATATAGGCCAAGGCGCACCCCCTACAGCCCATATGGCCCCCGGGGCAGGTGGCCCCACCCGGTGGACCCCCGGGACCCTTCCGGTGGTCCCGGTACAATACCGGTGACCCCGAAACTTGTCCTGATGGCCGAAATAGCACTTCCTATATATAATTCTTTACCTCCGGACCATTCCGGAACTCCTCGTGACGTCCGGGATCTCATCCAGGACTCCGAACAACATTCGGGTTTCTGCATATACATATCTCTACAACCCTAGCATCACCGAACCTTAAGTGTGTAGACCCTACGGGTTCGGGAGACATGTAGACATGACCTAGACGACTCTCCGGCCAATAACCAACAGCGGGATCTGGATACCCATGTTGGCTCCAACATGCTCCTCGATGATCTCATCGGATGAACCACGATGTCGAGGATTCAAGCAACCCCGTATACAATTCCCTTTGTCAATTGGTATGTTACTTGCCCGAGATTCGATCGTCGGTATCCCAATACCTCGTTCAATCTCGTTACCAGCAAGTCACTTTACTCGTACCGTAATGCATGATCCCATGACCAGACACTTGGTCACTTTGAGCTCATTATGATGATGCATTACCGAGTGGGCCCAGTGATACCTCTCCGTCATACGGAGTGACAAATCCCAGTCTTGATCCGTGTCAACCCAACAGACACTTTCGGAGATACCCGTAGTATACCTTTATAGTCACCCAGTTATGTTGTGACGTTTGGTACACCCAAAGCACTCCTACGGTATTCGGGAGTTACACAATCTCATGGTCTAAGGAAAGGATACTTGACATTGGAAAAACTCTAGCAAACGAACTACACGATCTTATGCTATGTTTAGGATTGGGTCTTGTCCATCACATCATTCTCCTAATGATGTGATCTCATTATCAATGACATCCAATGTCCATAGTCAGGAAACCATGACTATCTGTTGATCAACGAGCTAGTCAACTAGAGGCTTACTAGGGACATGTTGGTGTCTATTATTCACACATGTATTACGATTTCCGGATAACACAATTATAGCATGAATAAAGACAATTATCATGAACAAGGAAATATAATAATAATGCTTTTATTATTCCCTCTAGGGCATATTTCCAGCATGCGGCGTGCAGGAGTGACTGTGTGAGGGTGTGGTGCGACCGTGACGTGCAGGAGCGACTGTGTGAGGGTGCGGTGCGACCGCGATAGCCATGTGCAAGTGTACCTCCTTTTCATTTTGAAAACTTTAGTCAAGCTTGGAAAAAATGTGTGGCAAAGTATGGCAATGCAAGGCCTAGACCCAAAATAGGATACAAGTACGTACGTACTAGGAGTACTAGTGTTAAAAAACGAAGGCTAGGTTTTCCTTCGCGACATTAATCGATAGAAATCCTCGTTTGACGTGTCAATTAATGTGTATTTTTTCTCCAAAGCTCAAAGAGCTAAACATCTCACTCCTCATCGCTTGATTAATGCAGTGCCATGCAAACCAACCTTCTCACTCTGCATGCATGCAAGGGTATATTAATGTCCTAGGTTGCTAGTACGAGGCAAACCCCATCAATTTTGCCTCGATTAGTGTTAGTGGCCTTTTGCAAATTGTAATTTTGATATATTGGCCTTGTGTACAAAAAAATTGAGGTACTAACTATTTGACTTCCTTCCCCATTGCAGTGCCATCAATGATATCTCGAACGTTGTGGTTTGGCGAAGGGCATTCAACGGAGAACACCATTAAGGGAGACCACAGTAAGTCATTCGCAAGTGCCGCCTGCAAGCTGAGACAACCGCATTATTTGCATCCAGGAAGTCCGTTGAACCAAAGGACGCGTAAATGTACTAGTACTAGTAGTACACAATAGCGAAGATGGAGAAGGGGAGTCAGCGAAGAGTGAAATGATGGTTGCTTCATCCGTGCTTTGTGATTTAACGCCTCACTGCTTTGTGATAGAAGGGACAGGGGAGTAGACTCCGTGCTCTATACTGTACATGCGCCCAAGAACGGGAGAAAGAGGAGAGACGTTGTGT
Source organism: Triticum urartu (assembly GCF_003073215.2). Lineage (NCBI taxonomy): Eukaryota > Viridiplantae > Streptophyta > Magnoliopsida > Poales > Poaceae > Triticum > Triticum urartu. Next base: position 376,292,345 of record NC_053022.1, on the reverse strand, counting down.
TTTTCTATTCCTTCAATCAATCAATCAGGGAGCTTCAGTTCCATCTTTTTAGCTTTGGCAGCACCGTCCACAATGATTCCCATCGATACCAAAAGCTGTTTTCACATTTGGCTACACATTGTGGATGCCCTTAACTGTACCACTTGGTTTTGCTCCTGTGTGCTATCTATACAAAGCTCAATTATATTGATATAAAAAATTATAGAATCAAGATTAGTAAAAAAGAGGTGATTTTGCCGCGTGAATGGCGGTGGAGGTTTCTTATTTTTAGAGGACGTTGGCCTCGCGGTTTGATAACATGTGGTCCCATGTGTCAGTGCTTTACCAAGCCGATCCGCGTCCCACATGAGGCAGAACAATGGCTGAAGCAACACATGGTTAACTTGAAGAAGATGAGGGAGGAGCGGATTCAACAACGAGTGAAATGATTGTTGCTTCGTCCCTCCAACTTCTTTTTTTAGCATTATTACTTCGTCCCTCCAACTTAACTACAGGACATGTGCAACTTTGTGATTTGAAGCCTCATTGCTCATTACTACGCTGGCGACATGACTGGGGTGCTTCACCCCTGCTGCTCTGCACTGTATTTCGGTCTGGCAAATGGACCCGGTAGCTTGATGTCCCACATGTTGGCTAAAGGGACTAGAACATATATGAAAGCGAGCACTCTACTCTTACGACGAAGGAGTACACGACCCAGTAGTTTTTTTGTTTCGCACGATCCATCGATACAAACCTGATTAAACAGGAAAGCGCAGGATTTTTTCCGCGCGGTAGATGATACTGGCCATTCATTTCAAAGGCAATTTTAATGCATGCAAACTGAATAATTAAGTAACAATATGATATCTAGTAAAACTAAAAACACATATGATTTATTGTGTTAGAGTGTAGTAGTAGTGCTATAATGCATAGTTGTTAGATGTAACATGCGAGAACGTGTAGAGATGTAGTTTTGGAGGGCCTACAGAGAGAAAAGCGTAATACAGTCACCGGACTTCAGAATACGCTCATTACGGTCACTATATATGTTTTGCGGTGATTATACGGTCACTTGCTCATCGTTCAGCATCGGATTGCACTCTATTGACCGGCCAAATAGTCTGTGTGGCACCATGTTGACTAGTTAAATTGACCATGTTCCTTGTGGGTCCCACCTGTCAGTTCGCATAGGAAAAATGTCAGATAAACACAAATTTACGCAGGCGCGACAAGACTCCAACCCGTGCGCAGGAACCACCTGGTTGTGTATGTGTCTGTCAGGGCTTGATGTGTGTGCATGCACGTGTAGGTTGAGCACTTGAGCGTGAGAAAGTGTGTTGGTCGTGTGGTGTGTGCATGCATCCGTGCGTGTGTGCCTGTGAGTGTTGCGTGCGTGCGTGGCTGCGTGTGTACGTGTGAGTGTTGCGTGCGTGCGTGGCTGCATGTGTTTGTGTGGGTGTTGCATGCATGCAGTTCATGTGCATTAGTGCGTGTGTGTGTATAATCACCACACCAGCTCCTGTGTGTTAAAATAGATGACTCGGCATACCGGTACAAGGCCACCCTGTCCGCTGTGCCCGCGCTCATGACTTCGAACCACCGTCCAATATTTTTTTGTCGTTTGTTTTCATTCTTACTAGCAATATGCCTGTGCGTTGCACGTAACATCAAGATGCATTTGTATGACTAGTTTATCTTGTGAGAGAAAAGGATGAACGAGGGAAGGCCTTATTTGCAAATGTGGAGAGGTGTAGGGGTACCTTTTTGCAAAATTGTCATAGTTTCCTTCCTATCCGCCAGATATAAATTGGACGACCTATATTGCAGGATGGCACGCACACCATCATCACCAACTATGTTTTTTTATAAGAGTGTAGAGTAGATACAAGTCGACAGGTGGGCCCAATGGTAGTGAGATAATATGATGCAACACTAGAGGTGCCATGTGGAGCGTTTAACTGGTATACTAGTCGTGTCTTGAGCAAATACAGAGCTGTACGGTGAGGCCATGACTGTATAATAACCACAAAACGTAAATGGTGATCGTAATGAGTGGATTCTGAAGTCCAATGTATGTATCGTGCTTTCGCTTCAAATACAATGATCGTCATTGTATATATCGCGACAAAAAGATGAAACATGCGTGAATGTGATGGGGGCATACTTTTAGAGTACTCGGAGATAGTTTGTGTGTGTACGTGAAAGGGGCGTAGAGGGGGTGTATGTGATGGAGAGAGATATGCTCTTCGTTTCTCTTTATTATGACTAACTTTATATATAGTGTAAAAATATAAAAATTCACAGTGCGGAATAAATATCATTGTGGGCACCATGAAACGCAAATTAATGTTCATACTCCTCCATATAAATTTGTAATGTTGTATATATGTAGAAATTCTAAAATAGTTTTTTGGCCACACTTTATTCAAAAGGAATGTTTTATGCGAAATAAACGTGAAGAGAGGGCTTTTTAGATCAATGGGGTATGTGATGTAACATGTGTGAATGTGTAGTTGATGTATTTGGCAGGGCCTAAAGAGGTATGTGTGTGTATTACGTATTTGAGAGAGGCATGGATAGAGGGGCCGGCGGGGGGAGGGGCGTGGGAGAGATAGCACGAGAAATGAGAGAGGTCTAGAGAGAGAGAAGAATATGATGTCACGGCGAGAGATTCCCTTGAGTGTGCATATGCAAGGGGGGGGTAGAGGCACGTGGAGAATTTTTTTTTTGTTGTGTCTTTGTTGGTATGTGTGGGTGTGAGAAGATAACGAGACCTAGGGGCAGAGGGTGTGTCACTGCATGAGGTCCGGTGGGCCGAGGTGAGGCCCTTGGTTCGGTTCTGTCCTGCGCTACATTGGTCGGCCCGTGACGCATTTAGGGAGACCCATGGATGACTAGTCATACAAGACAAAGATAGCCGAATCGTGAAGGACTATGTGTCCACTAACAAAGCCAGCTAGGATTTGTAACCCTAGGTCCTCAGACTAAGGTAACCCATTATCTCTGATATTACTATTCATCCAACCTAACTTTAAGGGGCATCCTACATAATGCTCTGCTAGAATCATACTCGTCGATTAGGAAGAGAGGTGTGAGACAATGCGTGAGAGACAATCCTAAAGATAATGTGTGTATAGGAGACACATAGGCAGGTCTATGTATATAGAAATGGGTCAATGGGGATTGTGCGTGTGTATGCTTGTGAGAGGAAGAGTGATTGTGATAAAGGTTAGTGAAAAGAGTCGTAAATGGTTACAAGAGGGAGGGAGGGTTATATTGAGAGCATGTTTGCGAGAAAGACACCTCGGGAGAGAGAGTGTGAGCATGTGTGAGAGACCACCGATGGAGAGTGAAACTACACGTAAAAGTCTGATGTACACATTGATTAAATATATAAATTGTATCCAAATATTAGGATGGGATCATGATATTTGCAATTCGCGTAAGGAATGGTCATTGATCCATCAGACATCTAGATTCTATCGAATTTGAGCATGTCTATGTTATTATTCGACATAATTAATCCACATAGTTAGTATTTTTGAACTCTAGACAATGCATCGCTTTAGCAATCGAATATAAACATGAGTATAGTTCATGTTGTCTGTGTAAAGCACATTATACATACGGAAGTAACACAATGAACATTATAAATAGCTAGCTATGAACTAACATACATTTGAATTCAACTTAAGGTGGTTTAAAAAATTTGAATTCAACATGAAGTCCATTCAATTATTTGAATTCAATATCATGGCATTTGTAAATCATACCTAAATTATGGGGGCACCAATCTTTGCTCTACTTCTGTACATAATAGCATATATAGTCGTGTACAGAATAGATTCAAATTTAGCTCCTCCATTCCAAAATAATCATAGTTATAGAATTTTCAAGTTTCAAAATTTAAAAATAAGCGAATAATTTAATGAGGTTTTCAAACATACAAGGTTAAATTTAACGTTGTCTATTTAGGTCAATCCTCAAAGTTCAAGAGTACTCTAAACGTGAATGCTTCTGTTTCAAAATTTTGAACGAAGTGCCAAAAGAGCCTCTACTCGCCCGAAACCGCGTGAGACCAATGTTTGGTAGTAGAAGGAAATCACTTTTCTAACTCCTACCCATGAAACCTAACGGCCCGACGTCCAAAGGTCTAAACAGGGGTAGGTTTGTAGCTTCATCTAGATGCCACAGAACCGCCTCCGAAAAACATTCATACACAATGGCCGCCTAAGCACACATGTGCGCGGCCGAAATCACTCCTGCCCACTATTTGGGACACCTGGGATTACCATCCTACCCCCGACCAGCAGTAGGTCCGAAATTTAAGAGGGGGACAAAGTTTGTACTTTCCCCAAATTTCAAACAAGCGCATCCCATCTGTTCAAAAAAGCCAAAAACAAGCGCGTCCCAGAACGAAACATGGTTCTCCCTTAGCTCCCCCCCCCCGTCTAATTCCCCATTCGTACTCCGTGGGCGCCAAAAATACCTCTCCACCAGCCGCAAAACCTCGGCATCCTCCGTTCGCCACCCCATCCCACCCATCAACCGCCACCCTCCTCCATCACGCTGGAGCCGATACCCCGATGTCGTCGTCCACCGCAACCTCAACCGCAACACCCTCCACGGCTAGTAGTTGAAGCCGAGGCCGAGCCGTCCATACCCGAGCCAGTTCAACCATGCTGTCCTGCGCCTCACCGCTACCGCTCCAACTTCGTCACCGTCCACCGCACCGGAGCTGTTCCTGCTACGCCATCATACGGCCATGGCAACACAGTCAACAATTTGGCCATGGGTTCGTCCAAGGCTGCACCCTCCTCCAAAACATCGATTCCCCTGGAAAAAGAAGAAAATCTCCACGACATATGGAGGACACAACACTGGCAACCGGAAATGGTACTCCTCTTCCCTTATTCGTGCAAATCTTATGTGTTTGCTTGCACGGTATTCATCCCACAGAAGACACTAGTTGACCAGTTCTTCTTGAAACTAGATGTTCCTAGTAACTCACGATGCACAAGGTTTCTCCTCATATACTATTTCACCTTAGCTAGAGGTCCATCGCCCCTGGATTTCAATTCCTGGTCAGTTGGTTCCCAATTAACGGAAACATTCCCCGGCGTAACAGGCGCAAGTCCGCCTATTCCGTCGGGGAAGCAACGCCTCGGTGTTTATCTTAGGGGTGTGTGGGGCCTAGAGTTGCTGGCGCCTGATCTGGAGGTCGGCTGGGATTAAAGGGATGTCCTGGGGCGCTGCGAGAACGACGGTGGTGTGAGGTCGAGGGGAGGGCGGGGCGGCGGAGGCAGGGATCTGGGCCGGTGGTCGCTGGCGGTTCGAGAAAGATTGTCAACAGTGACTAGCGGGAGGTAGGCAAAGGCCATCTGTTGGGGAACGTAGTATTTCAAAAAATTTGCCTACGATCACGCAAGATCTATCTAGGAGAAGCATAGCAACAAGCGGGGAGAGTGTGTCCACGTACCCTCGTAGACCGAAAGCGGAAGTGTTTAGTAACGCGGTTGATGTAGTCGAACGTCTTCACGATCAAACTGATCAAGTACCGAACGCACTACACCTCCGTGATCTGCACACGTATAGCTCGGTGATGTCCCTCGAACTCTTGATCCAGTTGAGGCCGAGGGAGATTTTCGTCAGCACGACGGTGTGGTGACGGTGATGATGAAGTTACCAGCGTAGGGCTTCGCCTAAGCACTGCAATGATATGACCGAGGTGTGTTTCTGTGGAGGGGGCACCGCACACGGCTAAGAGAAACTTTTGTGTGCCTTTGGGGTGCCCCCCTCCCACATATATAAAGGGGGAGGGAGGAGGAGGGCGGCCAAGGGGAGGAGGCACACCATGGGGGGCAATCCTACTCCAAGTAGGATTTGGCCCCCCTTTCCTATTCCAACAAGGAGAAGGGGAAAGGAGAGGGAGGAGAGAAGGAAAGGGGGGCCGGCCCCCTAGTCCAATTCGGTTTGGGCTAGGGGGGCGCGCGCCCCACCTTGGCCTGCTTCCTCTCTTCCACCAATAGGCCCATGAGGCCCAATAACCCCATGGGGGTTTCGGAAAATACCCAATACTCCTCGGAACTATTCTGGTGTCCGAATATAGTCTTCCAACATATCAATCTTTATGTCTCAACCATTTCGAGAGTCCTTGTCATGTCCGTGATCTCACCCGAGACTCCAAACTACCTTCAGTACATCAAAACACATAAACTCATAATACCGATGGTCATTGAACGTTAAGCGTGCGGACCCTATGGGTTTGAGAATTATGTAGACATGACCGAGACTCATCTCCGGTCAATAACCAATGGTGGAACCTGGATGCTCATATTGGCTCCCACATATTCTACGAAGATCTTTATCGGTAAAACCGCATAACAACATATGTTGTTCCCTTTGTCATTGGTATGTTACTTGCCCGAGATTCGATTGTCAGTATCACTATACCTAGTTCAATCTCGTTACCGGAAAGTCTCTTTACTCATTCCGTAATGCATCATCCCGTAACTAACTCATTAATTACATTGCTTGCAAGGCTTATAATGATGTGCATTACCAAGAGGGCCTAGAGATACATCTCCGACAATCGGAGTGACAAATCCTAATCTCGATCTATGCCAACTCAACAAATACCATCGGAGACACCTGTAGAGCCTCTTTATAATCACCCAGTTACGTTGTGACGTTTGATAGCACACTAAGTCTTCCTCCAATATTAAGAAGTTGCATAATCTCATAGTCATAGGAACATGTATAAGTCATGAAGAAAGCAATAGAAATAAACTAAACGATCATAGTGCTAAGCTAACGGATGGGTCATGTCAATCACATCATTCCCTAATGATGTGATCCCTTTCGTCAAATGACAACTCATGTCTATGGCTAGGAAACTTAACCATCTTTGATTAACGAGCTAGTCAAGTAGAGGCATACTAGTGACACTCTGTTTGTCTATGTATTCACACATCTACTAAGTTTCCGGTTAATACAATTCTAGCATGAATAATAAACATTTATCATGATATAAGGAAATATAAATAACAAATTTATTATTGCCTCTAGGTTATATTCCATTTAGTCTCCCACTTGCACTAGAGTCAATAATCTAGATTACGCAGTAATGATTCTAACACCCATGGAGTCTTGGTGCTGATCAAGTTTTGCTTCTGAGAGAGGCTTAGTCAACGGGCCTGCAACATTCAGATCCATATGTATCTTGCAAATATCTATCTCTCCCTCTTGACTTGATCGCGAATGGAATTGAAGCATCTCTTGATGTGTTTGGTTTTCTTGTGAAATCTGGATTCCTTTGCCAAGGCAATTGCACCAGTATTGTCACAAAAGATTTTCATTGGACCTGATGCACTAGGTATGACACCTAGATTGGATATGAACTCCTTCATCTAGACTCCTTCATTTGCTGCATCCGAAGCAGCTATGTACTCCGCTTCACACGTAGATCCCACAACGACGCTTTGCTTGGAACTGCACCATCTTACAGCTCCTCCATTTAATATAAATACGTATCTGGTTTGCGACTTAGAGTCATCCGGAACAGTGTCAAAGCTTGCATCAGGGTAACCATTTATGACGAGCTATTTGTCACCTCCATAAACGAGAAACATATCCTTAGTCCTTTTCAGGTCTTTCAGGATGTTCTTGAACGTTGTCCAGTGATCCACTCCTGGATTACTTTGGTACCTCCCTGCTAAACTAATAGCAAGGCACACATCAGGTCTGGTGCACAGCATTGCATACATGATAGAACCTATGGCTAAAGCATAGGGAATGACTTTCATTTTCTCTCTATCTTCTGAAGTGGTCGGGCATTGAGTTTGACTCAACTTCATACCTCATAACATAGGCAAGAACCATTTATGTTCTTGATCCATTTTGAACTCCTTCAAAACTTTATCAAGGTATGTGCTTTGTGAAAGTCCAATTAAGCGTCTTGATCTATCTCTAGATCTTGATGCCCAATATATAAGCAACTTCACCAAGGTCTTTCATTAAAACAATTCCTATTAAAGTATCCTTTTATTCTATCCAGAAATTCTATATCATTTCCAATCAACAATATGCCATCCACATATAATATTAGAAATGCTAGAGAGCTCCCACTCACTTTCTTGTAAATACAGGCTTCTCCAAAAGTTTGTATAAAACCATATGCTTTGATCACACTAGCAAAACGTTTATTCCAACTCTGACATGCTTGCACCAGTCCATAAATGGATCGCTGGAGCTTGCACACTTTGTTAGCATCCTTTGGGTCGAAAAAACCTTCTGGTTGCATCATATACAACTCTTCTTCCAGAAATCCATTCAGGAATGCAGTTTTAACATCCATTTGCCAAATTTCATAATCATAAAATGCAGCAATTGCTAACATGATTCGGACGGACTTAAGCATCGCTACGGGTGAGAAGGTCTCATCGTAGTCAACTCCTTGAACTTGTCGAAAACCTTTCGCAACAAATTGAGCTTTGTAGAAAGTAGCATTACCATCAGCATCGTTCTTCTTCTTGAAGATCCATTTATTCTCTATGGCTTGCCGATCATCGGGCAAGTCAACCAAATTCCACACTTTGTTCTCATACATAGATCCCATCTCAGATTTCATGGCCTCAAGCCATTTCGCGGAATTTGGGCTGATCATCGCTTCCTTATAGTTTGTAGGTTCGTCATGGTCAAGTAACATGACCTCCAGAATAGGATTACCGTACCACTCTGGTGCGGATCTTACTCTGGTTGACCTACGAGGTTCGGTAGCAACTTGATCAAAAGTTTCATGATCATCATCATTAGCTTCCTCACTAATTGGTGTAGGAATCATTAGAACTGATTTCTGTGATGAACTACTTTCCAATAAGGGAGCAGGTACAGTTACCTCATCAAGTTATACTTTCCTCCCACTCACTTCTTTCGAGAGAAATTCCGTCTCTAGAAAGGATCCATTCTTAGCTATGAATATCTTGCCTTCGGATCTGTGATAGAAGGTGTACCCAAGAGTCTCCTTTGGGTATCCTATGAAGACACATTTCTCCGATTTGGGTTCGAGCTTATAAGGTTGAAGCTTTTTCACATAAGCATCGCAGTCCCAAACTTTAAGAAACGACAACTTGGGTTTCTTGCCAAACCACAATTCATATGGTGTTGTCTCAACGGATTTAGATGGTGCCCTATTTAATGTGAATGCAGCTGTCTCCAAAGCATAACCCCAAAATGATAGCGGTAAATCAGTAAGAGACATTGAGGGAGTCCTGGATTAGGAGGTCTCCGGACAGCCGGATTATACCCTTCGGCCGGACTGTTGGACTATGAAGATACAAGATTGAAGACTTTTTCCCATGTCCGGATGGGACTCTCCTTGGCGTGGAAGGCAAGCTAGGCAACACAGATATGTAGATCTCCTCCCTTGTAACCGACCTTGTGTAACCCTAACCCCCTCCGGTGTCTATATAAACTAGAGGGTTTAGTCTGTAGGACAACATACAATCATACCATAGGCTAGCTTCTAGGGTTAGCCTCTACGATCTCGTGGTAGATCAACTCTTGTAATACTCATATCATCAAGAACAATCAGGCGGGATGTAGGGTATTACCTCCATCAAGAGGGCCCGAACCTGGGTAAACATCTTGTCCCCTACCTCCTGTTACCATCCGCCTTAGACGCACCGCCTTAGACGCACAGTTCGAGACCCCCTACCCGAGATCCGCCGGTTTTGACACCGACATTGGTGCTTTCATTGAGAGTTCCACTGTGTTGTCACCATAAGGCTTGATGGCTCCTTCGATCATCGGTAGCGATGCGGTCCAGGGTAAGGTTTGCCTCCCCGGACAGATCTTCGTATTCGGCGGCTTCACACTGCGGGCCAATTCTCTTGGCCATTTGGAGCAGATCTAGAACTATGCCCCTGGCCATTAGGTCAGATTCGGAAACTTGAACTACACTGCCAGCATCCGCGGAGACTTGTTCTTTGAAGGATTCAAGCCTGTGTCAAGTGTGCCGCACAGTCACGATGAGCATGACATAACTCTACCGTTGGACAGTATTCGGGAGATCGCATCTGCAACTACTCCGGACGTCAACCCGGAGCAAATCACGCCATCCGAGAGCGGAGGGATAGACCCCGCCACGGAGGCCGCGCTCTCAGCGATGATAGAGCCGGATGCTGACTTCACCCCTTACGAGAGTCGTGTCACCGAACCACTGGATTCACCCCCGGCCACGGACTCCGAGCCACTTACATCTGTGACCGTCGAACCCGACTGGGCGCCGATCATGGAGTTCACCTCCGCGGATATCTTTCAGCACTCACCTTTCAATGATGTGCTCAATTCATTAAGATCTCTCTCCCTTTCAGGAGAACCTTGGCCGAACTATGTCCGGCTAGAATGGGATGCGGACGATGAAGAAATGCGCTGCCCACCCACCACCCACTTAGTAGCCACTATCAACAATTTAAATGACATGCTCGACTTTGACTTCGAAGACTTCGAAGGTATGGACGACGATGCAGGAGATGAACAGGAACCACCGCCCACAGGGCGCTGGACCGCCACCTCAGCATATGATATATACATGGTGGACACCCCCAAAGAAGGCATTGGGTGTTCGGTCCTAGTATACTGAGACCAGAACAACTTCTCCGTCGAGCTCCCCTCCTCAGCCCGGTAAAACTCCGCGACATCCACTACACTATGGGGAAGATCTGCAAACGCTCCTGGAGAGCTCCGAACTCGGGTAAGAAAAAGGAAAGTTTCCTCCACATGCTTGCTTTGCATAATGAATGCCTTACCCGCTGCTATTTTCTTCACCGCATCAATTTCCCGGAGGGCCTTGTGGGCTTCAGCCTTGGCGCTCCGGGCGCTTTCAAGCGCCTGTGCAAGCTCGGATTCTCGCGTCTTAGAGTCAAGCTCCAAGGACTCATGTTTTTTGGCGAGAGCCTCGAGCTCTTGCTGCACCTCGCCCACTCGGGCTTCTTGCTTCTCCCGCTTGATGCGCTCCTTGGCCGCTTTGTCTTCGGCCTCGGACAGCGCCTTCTTCAGGGTCGCCACCTCGGTCGTGGCCCCTGGATAATTCATGATGATCCTATTATTTTACAACCGAACTTCTTTTCCAAAGCATAGACAAGGTATTGCTTACCTTTGCTCTCCTTGAGCCGCCTCTTGGTAAGGCCAAGCTCGTTCTCAGACCGCTCCAGGTCCTGCTTCAGAGTAGAGACCTCCATAGTACGTGCGGCAGGGGCGAGCAGGGAAGCCTGCAGTTACACATAGACATATTCTTATTAGACTCCTGATTCATCACTTGACCCTCTATTCGGCCTTTCTTCTCGAACGCTGACCAGAGCATCAGGGGCTACTATCTATGCGGTAATATTCTCTTATATATTTTTGATTGCTTACCTCAAAGCGTGTTAGGAGGCTAGCGCAAGCTTCGGTCAGTCCGTTCTTGGTGGACTGAACCTTCTCGATCACCGCACTCATGATAGTGCGGTGCTCTTCGTCGATGGAAGCGCTGTGAAGCGCTTCCAGCAAGATGTCTGGTGCCTCTGGATGGACAGAGGACACCGGCACGGGTGGTTGGCCTCCCTTAACGGGGGATCGCCTGCCGGAGTCCGGAACCATCGAAGGTTCCGGGGTCGTGTTCGGCTGGGGGCCGAACTCGGAGCCCGTGCGAGTTTCGCTCCCTTTGTACCCTGGGTCCGGGAGGTCCCCTCGCGGCGCCCCCAGGACCACCTCCCCTTGGCTCGGTGCCTTTCGAGACAACACCTCGACGTTGTCCGTAGGGCGAGGGGTGGAAGCGGTCGAAAGAGAACCACTGTTCATATCCGACGAGTCTAATGAGCCGCTCGACGAGGAAACATCGAGATGACCTCGGGACGGACTGCATAATCATGTTCGACATGAGGAGAAGCTGTACGATAAAACATATCATGAATTACTATGGTGTCCGGATACTTACGACTTCGCCAGGGGCTTGACCCTGGGTAGCCACTCGTCGCTACTGTAGGCGGCCGTCGTGGAGCAGTCCGTAGGGAGAGTCCTTCCCTTCTTGGACCCTTCGGCCTCCCCGGTTGGGTCGGCCTTCCTTTTCTTGTCTCCCCCGGCCGGGGGGAGAGAACTTTCCTCCTCCTCGTTTTTATGGGAGGACGGCGCGTCGGAGTCATCGGATGATGAGTCCGATACAACCTTGCGCCGGAGACCCTTTCAGGTCCCCGTGGCCTTCTTCTTGGTATTCTTCGCCGGAACCTCATAAGGTGCCGGAGTTAGCATCTCCGTCAGGAGAGCATCTACGAGATCTTCAGGCAGAGGGCCTGGGCAATCGAGCTACTTCGATGTCTTTATCCAGTCCTGTTAATGGCATGAGAGCTTAGATCCCGCACATCATTTAACCGGGGCAAATAAATACCCTGCAAGATACGAAAACTTACCGGATTAGCACGGTGCTTTGCGCTGAGTCCGCGGTCCTCGGTGAGGGAAGGGGGTACCTCGGCGCCTTTGAACAGCACCCTCCAAACGTCCTCGTGCGTCGTGTTGAAGAGCTCTCACAACGTTTGGTGCTGGGCCGGGTCGAACTCCCACAAATCGAATGCCCGTCGTTGACACGGGAGAATCCGGCGGAAGAGCATGACCTGGACCATGTTGACGAGCTTGATTTTCTTGCTCATCATGTTCCTGATGCAGGTCTGGAGTCCGGTCAGCTCTACCAAAGAACCCCAGGACAGGCCCTTCTCTTTGCAGGAAGTGAGCCGCATGGGGATTTCGGATCGAAATTTGGGGGCCGCCACCCAGTTGGTGTCGCGCATCTCGGTGATGTAGAACCACCCCGATTGCCACCCCTTTAAGGTCTCCACATAGGAGCCTTCTAGCCAGGTGACGTTGGGCATTTTTCCCACCATGGAGCCTCCGCACTCTACTTGCTGGCCGACCACCACCTTCGGTTTGACATTGAAGGTTTTCAGGCACAGGCCGAAGTGGGGCCTAATGCGGAGGAAGGCCTTGCACACGATGATAAACGCTGAGATATTGAGGATGAAATTGGGGGCCAGATCATGAAAATCCAACTGATGACCCACAAGTATAGGGGATCTATCGTAGTCCTTTCGATAAGTAAGAGTGTCGAACCAAACGAGGAGCAGAGGGAAATGATAAGCGGCTTCCAACAAGGTATTCTCTGCAAGTACTGAAACAAGTGGTAACAGATAGTTTTGTGATAGGATAATTTGTAATGAGCAACAAGTAACAAAAGTAAATAAAGTGCAGCAAGGTGGCCCAATCCTTTTTGTAGCAAAGGATAAGCCTAGACAAACTCTTACATAGAGAAAAGCGCTCCCGAGGACACATGGGAATATCGTCAAGCTAGTTTTCATCACGTTCATATGATTCGCGTTCGGTACTTTGATAATTTGGTATGTGGGTGGACCGGTGCTTGGGTACTGTCCTTACTTGGACAAGCATCCCACTTATGATAAACCTCTATTGCAAGCATCCGCAACTACAACAAAAGTATTAAGGTAAACCTAACCATAGAATGAAACATATGGATCCAAATTAGCCCCTTACGAAGCAACACATAAACTAGGGTTTAAGCTTCTGTCACTCTAGCAACCCATCATCTACTTATTAGTTCCCAATGCCTTCCTCTAGGCCCAAATAAGGGTGAAGTGTCATGCAGTCGACGTTCACATAACACCACTAGAGGAGAGACAACATACATCTCATCAAAATATCAAACGAATACCAAATTCACATGACTACTAATAGTAAGACTTCTCCCATGTCCTCAGGAACAAACATAACTACTCACAAAGCATAAACATGTTCATAATCAGAGGGGTATTAATATGCATATAGGATTTGAACATATGATCTTCCACCAATTAAACCAACTAGCATCAACTATAAGGAGTAATTAACACTACTAACAACCTACTAGCACCAATCCCGGACTTGGAGACAAGAATTGGATACAAGAGATGAACTAGGGTTTTGAGAGGAGATGGTGCTCATGAAGATGCTGATGGAGATTGCCCTCTCCCGATGAGAGGAGCGTTGGTGATGACGATGGAAATGATTTCCCCCTCCCGGAGGGAAGTTTCCCCGGTAGAACATCTCTGCCGGAGCCCTAGATTGGATCCCCCAAGGTTCCGCCTCGTGGCCGTGGAGTTTCGCTCGGGAAGATGGCTTCTGATTTTTTTCTCATCGAAAGACACCACATAGCAGAAGATGGCCACCGGAGGACCACCAGGGGGCCCATGAGGTAGGGGGCGCACCCAGGGGGTACGGCGCGTCCCCCACCCTCGTGGGCAGGGTGTGGCCCCCTTGGTGAACTTCTTTCGCTGAGTATTTTTTATATATTCAGAAACCGTTTTCCGTGACATTTTAGGACTTTTGGAGCTGTGTAGAATTGGTCTCTAATATTTGCTCCTTTTCCAGCCCAGAATCCCAGCTCCCGGCATTCTCCCTCTTTATGTAAATCTTGTAAAATAAGAGAGAATAGGCATAAGTATTGTGACATAATGTGTAATAACAGCCCATAATGCAATAAATATCGATATAAAAGCATGATGCAAAATGGACGTATCAACTCCCCCAAGCTTAGACCTCACTTGTCCTCAAGCGAAAGCCGATAACGATAAATATGTCCACATGTTTAGAAGTAGAGGTGTCGATAAAATAAAATACGGACATGAGGGCATCATGATCATTCTTAGAGCAGCAACATATAAGGATATTGTCATATGATTTCTTATGCTAGAGTAATAATTCAATCACAATTTCAAGTATGAATCATAAACTTCATTGAAAACTAACAAACTATAGTCTCAGTCATTGGAGCAATTGCAATTTATCATAACATAGGAAAGATTCAATATAAGAGCTTTTCAGCAAGTCCACATACTCAACTATCATATAGTCTTTCACAATTGCTGACACTCACGCAATACTTATGGGTATGGAGTTTTAATCGGACACAGAGAAAGATAGGGGCTTATAGTTTTGCCTCCCAATGTTTTACCTAGAGGGTAATGTCAACAATAATAGTTCATGAAAACTCACATCCAACTAGCCATATATACCAGGATTTTTCCAACATATTGTGCTTGCCAAAGGATAAAATATAAAAAGAAAGGGTGAAGATCACCATGACTCTTATGCTAGGTAGGAGATAAAAGTAAAAGATAGGCCCTTAGCAGAGGGAAGCAGAGGTTGTCATGCGCTTTAATGGTTGGATGCACAAAATCTTAATGTGAAAGAACGTCACTTTATATTGTCACTTGTGATATGGACCTTTATTATGCAGTCTGTCACTTTTATTTCTTCCATATCACTTGATCGTATAAAGCTTATTTTCTCCCACACTATATGTCATACATATTTAGAGAGAAATTTTTATTGCTTGCACCGACGACAACTTACTTGGAGGATCTTACTCAATCCATAGGTAGGTATGGTGGACTCTCATGGCAAAACTGGTTTAAGGGTATCTGGAAGCACAAGTAGTATCTCTACTTGGTGCGATGAATTGGCTAGCATGAGGGGGAAATGCAAGTTCAACATGTTGGAGGATTGAGGGAGTCCTAGATTAGGGGGTGTCCGGACAGCCGGACTATGTCCTTTGGCCCGACTGTTGGACTATGAAGATACAAGATTGAAGGCTCCGTCCCATGTTCGAAAGGGACTTTCCTTGGCGTGGAAGGCAAGCTTGGCGATACGGATATGGAGATCTCCTACCATTGTAACCGACTCTATGTAACCCTAACCCTATTCGATGTCTATATAAACCGGATGGTTTTGGTCCGTAGGACAACATACACAACAACAATCATACCATAGGCTAGCTTCTAGGGTTTAGCCTCTCCGATCTCGTGGTAGATCTACTCTTGTACTACCCATATCATCAATATTAATCAAGCAGGACGTAGGGTTTTACCTCCATCGAGAGGGCCCGAACCTGGGTAAAACTTCGTGTCCCTTGCCTCCTGTTACCATCCGTCCTAGACGCATAGTTCGGGACCCCCTACCCGAGATCCGTCGGTTTTGACACCAACATTGGTGCTTTCATTGAGAGTTCCTCTGTGTCGTCGCCATCAGGAAGGATGCCTCGCCCCGTCTTTAAAGACGGCACCGTTGCTAAGGGAGCTTTGGCTGTCGGCCAAACCCTCCGGCTAGGTGGTTTACTTATGACCGCCTGTTCGGCTTCTGCGCCGATGATGACCTCTCGAGCCATCGAAAACAATCTTCATGTCAGCTCGGAACTCGCCGAGCAGTTAGATCCAATGGAGCTTTCCTCCATAAACGAGCTCTTGGATCCCTTCGCCGCCCTGGGAGTCGCTACGGATTACGACCAGATTGGGCCTAAAACCGATCTGAGAGAGATTAACTCTCCCCAAGTCACCCATCACATTGCCGTGGTAGAGGGACAGTGCGGCGACCCTTCATCTATCTTAAGGACTCGCTACGTCCGGATTCCCGATCCCTCCAAGCCGGATACCCGCGGAGGGGAGGATATCACTCATGACCTGAAGTTAGAGTCAGGCGACGGGCTGGATTCATTAGACAACATCCAGGAATCCAAATTTTCGAGTTCAGAAACTCCTCGGCCTCTGAGCCTTAGATGGGGTGAGGCTTCGGATTTAATTCCACCCACCCACCCCAACATAAGCGATCTATCCAAAATCAGGCAAGAACCCGATGAAACAGTACATCATTACTGGGCCAGATTCCTCCTGGTTAAGAACAGGCTAAGGGACTGCCGCGAGGAAGACACAATCTCAATCTTCTGCAATAATTGCACGGACAAGGGAATACTCAACGCCATAAGTCGTTGTGATATTACACGCTTCGCTGACTTGGAGTCCATTGTACGAAAGTACTGTGCGATGGAAAGCGCCTGGAAAACCAAAATAAAATTTTGGGACAATCCGGCCCTGAATACAAACCCAGTCCGAAATAAAAGGGTGCATCATCACCAGTCACCCGGGTCAAGCACTAAAAAGCAAAACCCTCTACAGGGCATGGAACCGTACTGGAAGGATGGCTTAATGGACCCTGTAAAATTCACAGTACAGAGGACGCCACACCAACTCATAGCCTCAGAGCATGTTGGATACTCCGACAGGTGGCCAAAATTGGCGAAAATCTCCTAATTCCGGAGGCCACAGAAAGCCACCACAGAGACACCAATACGGTATTAACAGTCTTCGAGACTTTCCCATCAAATAATATGCGAAAAAGGACACTCCGCAGCCTTGCCGAAGTCTACCAAGTAGCAACAATAAACCCATGGAGTGACACGGCTATTACCTTTAACGCCAGTGATGAACCTAAATTCCGAACAGCCCAAGCACCAGCCGCATTAGTCCTCAGTCCAATAGTGGACGGCTTTCATCTTACCAAGGTACTCATGGACGGCCGCAGTGGATTGAACCTCATTTATGAGGAGACCCTTCACAAAATGGAAATAGACTGGAACCGCATTGAGCGAAGCAGCACAACCTTTAGAGGAATAATCCCCAGTCGGGAAGCGCGTTGTACAGGAAAAATCACACTAGATGTGGTGTTCGGCACGCCGGATAATTACAAGTCTGAAGAGGTCACGTTCCAGGTGGCTCCGTTCAGCAGCGGTTATCACGCTCTGCTAGGGTGGGATGCGTTTACAATCATCCAAGCAATACCCCATTACGGGTACATGAAGCTCAAGATGCCTGGGCCTAACGGGATCATCACTCTCGCTAGTGATCCGTACATAGCACTCCGCGCTAAAAACAAGACAGCCGCACTGGCCCTTGAGGCACTATCCGAAGCCCTAGCGGCTGAGCTGACGTGGCTGCGCTCTACGGTGAATAGGGACGATGTGGTACTCGACAAAAGATCCAAGTCCACCTCCTTTAAACCGGCGGACGAAATAGTCAAATTCCAAGTCCATCCAATGGACCCCAATAAAACAGCTTCCATCGGGGCACAGTTAAACCCTGATGCCGACGCCGCATTGCGAGAGTTCCTACGAGAGAACTGGGACATTTTTGCCTGGCACCCTTCAGACATGCCAGGAATCCCACGCAGACTGGCCGAGCACAGCTTAAATATCCAAACAGGATTCAAACCTGTCAAACAGGCTCTTCGGCGTTTTTCCGAACCTAAGAGACAGGCCATGGGAGAGGAGCTAGCAAAGCTATTGGAGGCCGGATTCATCAGAGATATAAAACATCCGGACTGGCTAGAAAACCTGGTGATGGTAACAAAGAAGGACAAATCCTGGCGCCTGTGTGTTGATTTTAAAGACCTTAACAAGGCTTGCCCAAAGGATCCCTTCCCCCTCCCCCACATCGATCAAATTATCGACGCTGCCGTAGGACACGATTCGTTGTGTTTCCTCGACGCATATTCTGGCTACCATCAAATCAAGATGGCAGAACCAGACCAAGCCGCAACGGCATTTATCACACCATACGGGCCATTCTGCTTCAACACGATGCCCTTCGGGCTCAAAAACGCCGGCGCAACATATCAGCGCATGATTCAAACATGTCTGGCAAGCCAGATCGGCAAAACAGTGAAGGCATATGTTGATGATGTTGTCATCAAAACAAGAAATGTTGAATCTCTAGTAGACGACTTGAGGCTCACATTTGATAACCTCCGAACATACGACATCAAGCTCAACCCGGAAAAATGCGTTTTCGGCGTTCCAGCCGGAAAGCTCTTGGGCTTCATTGTATCCGATAGAGGAATTGAAGCAAATCCAGCCAAGATCCGAGCTCTGTCGCAACTGGATATCCCAAAGGACCTCAAACAAATACAAAAGTTAACCAGATGCGTGGCGGCTCTAAGCCGCTTTATCTCCCGCTTAGGAGAAAAGGCCCTACCCCTTTACCGCCTCCTTCGGCGCACCGAACACTTCAAATGGACGGATGCAGCCACGGCCGGACTCGACGAAATAAAAGCCATACTGGCAACAAACCCAGTCCTGGCCGCACCAAACATTGGCGAACCAATGCTATTATACATTGCAGCAACACATCAGGTTGTAAGCGCAATGCTTGTCGTCGAACGAGAAGCGGACAGACACAAATTCCCCCTTCAAAAGCCGGTCTACTATGTGTCCACTGTCCTCACTCCCTGCAAATCACGGTACCCGCATTATCAAAAGATTGCGTACGCGGTATTCATGGCATCCCGGAAGCTACGACACTACTTTCAAGAGTGTTCAATAATAGTAGCCTCGGATGTACCACTTAACGATATTATAAACAACCGTGACGCAACGGGCCGGATTGCAAAATGGGCCATTGAGCTCCTCCTGTTCGACATAACTTATAAGCCACGATGAGCCATCAAGTCGCAAGTCTTGGCCGACTTCGTCGCATAATGGACGGAGGCCGAACTCCCTAAAGAGTACAGCACATATTCAAATTGGATCATGCATTTCGACGGCTCCAAGATGTTGGCCGGACTGGGGGCTGGCGTCGTTTTGATGTCCCCCACAGGAGACACAGTTCAATACGTACTACAGATTATGTACACGGACTCCAACAATGCAGCCGAATATGAGGCCCTTTTACATGGTCTCCGGATGGCAGTATCCATGGGCATCCAACGCCTAGAGGTGCGCGGGGACTCGAACCTCGCAATATCCCAAATAAATGGAGACTTCGATGCCAAGGATCCAAAAATGGCAGCTTACCACAATGCCGTCCTAAAAATGTCAGCTCGGTTCGAGGGGCTTGAATTTCACCATATAGCCCGGGAAAACAATCAGGCGGCAGATGTCCTGGCACGCATCGGCGCAAAACACGATGTAGTCCCCCCCCCAACATCTTCTTGGAAAGGTTGTTCAAGCCATCCGTAGTATGTGAAGGGGAGCCGAACAATAACAGCCTGGACCCAACCGCACTGCCCGACACCAAACATTTTGACATAATCGGAGGCTCTGCCAATGAAATAACACCTTCAGCCCACGTAATAATGGCCGTCATCGCCCCGTGGATAGAACCATTCCTCGCCTACCTTACTAGGCAGGAACTCCCCGAGGACCAAACTGAGGCACACTGCATAGTGCGGCGATCCAAAGCCTATAGAGTCCACAAGGGAGAGCTTTATAAGAAAAGCACTACCGGAGTCCTTCAAAGGTGCATCTCCGAAGAGGAGGGGCGGAACCTCCTGGCTGAAATTCATGCCGGACTCGGCGGTCATCACGCTGCAGCCCGGTCCCTTGTAAGCAAGGCCTTCCGTACAGGCTTTTATTGGCCGACGGCCCGGGCAGACGCTCAGGACTTAGTCCAACGATGCACCGGTTGCCAGCTCTTTGCAAACCAAAGACATATGCCACCCACCGCCCTCCAAACTATCCCCATTACTTGGCCCTTCGCGGTCTGGGGGCTTGACATGGTTGGACCCCTTAAAGGCGGAACCCACAAGCAAAAATACTTACTGGTCATGGTGGATAAGTTCACCAAATGGATAGAAGCCAAGCCTGTTAAGACGGCCGAATCCGGACCGGTGATAGACTTTATATCCGGGGTTGTACACCGTTACGGCGTCCCCCACAGCATCATCACTGATAACGGCACGAACTTCATGGCTGACGAGGTAAAACTCTGGTGCAAAAACATGGGCATCAAGCTCGATTATGCTTCCGTCTATCACCCACAAACTAACGGCCAGGTCGAACGTGCAAATGGTCTTATCATGAGCGGCATCAAACCCAGATTAGTGCGATCCCTCAAGGAATCAAACACACACTGGGTAGAGGAGCTCGACTCCGTACTCTGGGGGCTGCGGACCATGCCGGATCGCACCACCGGATACACACCATTCTTTATGGTGTACGGCGCAGAGGCGGTTTTGCCTTGCGACATAATTCATGACTCACCTCGAGTGCAAATGTATGAAGAAAGAGAAGCCGAGATCGATCGGCAAGACAGCTTGGACGCATTGGAGGAGGAGCGTGATGTGGCAAAAGCCCGTTCCGCATTCTATCAACAGCAGGCTCGAAGATACCAAAGCAGAGAAGTACGGGCCAAAAATTACAACGTTGGCGAATTAGTTCTACGACTACCAGATAAGAAAAAGGACAAACTCAAGCCCAAGTGGGAAGGTCCCTTCATAATTGACCAAGTCCTGACTGGTGGAGTGTACCGCCTGCGGGATGCATCGGATAACCGACTCGAGACAAACCCATGGAACGCAGCCCGTCTCCGAAGATTCTATGCCTAGCGCTGGACTCTTTGTTCGTCTCCTTCCTTTGTCCATTTTTTATATATTTTCTGTGTTACATTTCTCTTCTACTCTCTCTCTCTCTTATAGCCTCTAAAGGCTCATAAAGTGACGCGCTATCCGCGCTCATTAAACCTGGGGGCTTCTTTAAACAGAAGCTTATTCATACGGGCTTCATGCCCAACACATGTGTCACACTTCCGCATGTACCTTTTATTCACCATTATATGCATCGATATGACTTAAGTTTTGGCCAAGCTGGGTTGCCTGGCTCCTGTGCTTACCCCTATGTTCCCGATTGTTCGGCTAGGTGGTAAAGGGAGCACCTCTGTGATTGTTACTGCCGGGTCAGCTGGACGTGTACCTCAGACTGGGTGAAGCCGAAAGCTAGCATTCTTAAGGGAATATTCGGTCGGTGAACTAAAGATGATCTTTTTTTATTTTTATCTATACGCCCCCAGATGTTTTTCCTGCGTTTCTTTTCGCAGCATGGACATGCACCTTAGGGCATGCCTCCCAGGGAAAGGAACCCCTAACGAAACTATTCTCCCTGGAAGATGTTTCTTACTAACCATGTAATATAACATAACTAGTCGGGCACTTGTCTGTTCAAGCCCTAATGATCCCTACGCCTGGTCTCCATGCATTCGCCGGTTCCTATATAACCGCATGGGAATTCGGACACACTCCGGACCGTTAGGTCCCGAGGCTGAAGCAAAAAGGTCGGCCATGACAAATGATCTACAATCCGGCTAGAAGGCATTATAAATGTCAATTAAATTACATAGTAATTTTGACTGATTGTATTCCTCTTCAATACCATCTAACAGGCTGTCTAATTTACAGTCCTGCTGGGAATACTTTGCGGCCAACTCTACTTGGCCGTATACTAAGCTTACAGGGATCTCCTTCCCATCGGGCCCTACAGGACCGACCTCGGCCATGTGGTTGGGGTCAGCCTTTGTGTACCGCGTCTTCACCATGGCCCAGGCCTCCCTAGCGCCTTGACGGCAGGCTGATATCTTCCACAATCGGAAGCGCCGCCGTGCTCCCTTTAGCTTCTCCGCAAGCTCTCCAAGACCTTTGGGCATGGAGATGGATGGCCACAGGGCCTGGGCGACGCCTTGCATCGCCTGCCGAACTCGATCGAGCAGTTGCGAGAGCTCGGGAAGAAGGTCACCCGTAGAACCGGGCATCTCCTCTACAGGACGACCTGTTAGCACACCTATAGACATTGCTCTGTTAGTCGACTTCCCCGCCAAACTTTCTTTCAAAAGTTCATTCAAGCACTTACTAAATATGCCGCGCCGAAGCCGCTGATTCTCCTTCACGGAGTCTGACAGCTGGGCACGAACATCTTTCAGCTCGACGCCCAGCTTGGTGTTGGCATCTTAGAGATTGTTCTTCTCCTGCCTCACCTTTGTCAGCACCTTCTCACCAGCCTTTAGCTGGCGTAGGAGGTGTTGCCTTTTCGGATTCAATCCGGCGCCATCTGCAATTTCATTTTTTAGATTCGCACCCATGTCGTGCTTCGAAAAATACTTATCTTTCGAAGTGTATATTACCAGAGGGGATCTCCTTGGGCTCCCTTGCCGCGGCTAGTGCGGCCTCAATTTGGGCTTTGCACTCTTCCAGCTCCTTGGACAGTAGGGAATTCTTTTCTGTAAGAACCTGCATAATAAATGATCCTTAAATCAGTTATTCTAACTGTTTCAAGTCTCGGGGGCTACTGGTATATATATATATATATAATTACCAGAATTTTCTTACCCGTATGTCCTTTACATATTGCTCCGTGGCTCTGGCTAGACCATTTTGAGTGGCACGGAGGTACGCGTCTCCCGAATTGAAGGCATCTAACGCCCCTTGGGAGAAACAAGCGTCGCGAAGGATTGTCCGGCGACACCTGTGGTTCATGGCACTCTCCACCTCAGAGTTGGTGGCAAACAACCCGTCCACATCCTCCGTCGGAGGAGCGTCTGGCGCGCGCCTTGCGTTCTCCTCCGCCTCCGGACCAGGCTTTGGAGCCTGGCTGGTGGAGGCGCGATTGGCAACCTCTCTGGATATAGTCCGGCGAGGTCTCTTTGTCCTAAAGAGAGCACGAGTGTCAATGTGCCTCAAAGGTATAACACCTGGGATAAGGGTACGCGCCATAACTTTGCGCTGACGCCTCGGTCCGGACTGCACTTCTTTTCTGCCCACGGGGCCCTGCGGCCCCTCGTTGGCTTGTCGCCGCAGGTTCGGCCTTCCGCCTCAAAAACGTCCCCTGCAAAGTTCGGTTGTAATCAAGAAACTGAAAACACGAGTAGGCGGACACCTATTCGGGGTACTGGGACTTCGATCTCAGTTACCTGGGGGGTCAGGATTAGCCCTGGGTAATCAGCCGTAATGGCCACCAAGGCGTTGTCCTTACTCAATTGATGGAACACTCCATCAATCAGCTCCATAGATATGTCCGGATCCTTTTGAGAGGCCGGGTCGAGGGACCGTCCTGGGTCCTCGGGTTGTGGAGGAGGGCTGCTTATTTCCTTAACAGCCCGGCGCAGTTCCTGCGTTGAAGTCGTCAGACTGAATATTTAACAATGGGAATACAAAACGGATGGGCAAGTAAATGTGACCGCTTACCCAGCTTGGGGGATTGTGCATAGAGAATCCACCCTGTGGGTTGACGTGGAGAAATTCCTCCTCTTCTCCCTTATACAAAGTGGACAAGATCTTTAGTAGAGCGGCAGCTGAATCCGGCCCCTTACGGCCGTAGCGGGTGGCATCGTCCTCCCCGTTTAAGTCCCACATGGGGTGGCTTCTATACTGAAGTGGCTGCACCCCCCGCATAATGCATTCGGCCATAACCCCGATCATGGTTAGTCCGGAATGGGCTAACAATCTTATTCGGCCCATCAGGTAAATGATGTCCCTGTCACTTTCCCTCTGAGGGCTCTGTGGGCGCCAGCTTAGGCGCTTCTTTAAGGGAGCACTGTTGAATTTAGGGAGGCCGATCCGGACAGGATCTGGCAGCAGGACGTCTTCTATATAAAACCATTCCGAGGGCCAGTCTTTAGACGCCTTCTTTGGGGTTCCGGACAGATATCCGGTCCCGGCGATGCACCACACTTCGGCTCCTCCCACTTGATACATTGACCCCTTCTTGGAACGGGGCACGAGGCAGAATAGCTCCTTCCACAGTCCGAAATGAGCCTCAACACCCAAGAACAGCTCGCAGAGGGCTACAAAGCCCGCTATATGCAGTACGGAGGCAGGCGTGAGATTATGTAGCTGGAGGCCGTAGAACTCCAGCAGCCCCTGGAGAAATGGATGGATTGGAAATCCAATCCCTCTTATTAAATAAGGGACGAGGCACACCCGCTCTCCTTTGGAGGGATTAGGGGCACTCTCTGCTTGCTCTCCGCCGTTGTAGACGGCAAGACCGGCTCGAACCGGGACCATATAGGCCGGGAGGAGAAATCCCTTGGTCTGGAGCGTCACTAGCTCACTATGCGGGATGGAGCATCTCTCCCAATATCCAGGCTTAGGGCAGGAAGGGCGAGGGGAGGAGTTGCGACGGCTGGCCATGGTGGAATGGACCTTTGTCGGATGCGCTCTGATGAACACTTGCGAAGGGGAGAAGGTGTGGTTTGGATCTAAATCCTCGTCCCCTTAAATAGGGCAGCTCATTTATGCGGCTAGGGGTGTTAATGTAAAAACACTCAGGCTTTTCATATTCGTTTGACACATGGGAAGCGGCCATTATTAGGCGTAGAAGCCAAGGAGCGCAACATCTAAAAGAAATCGGACTTTATTCAACAGGTACACGGAATTTGGAGGAGAACCCACCTTGCAATGTCGAAGACAATCTGCGCGCCGGACTCATCGTCATTGAAGCCTAGTTCGGGGGCTACTGAGGGAGTCCTGGATTAGGGGGTGTCCGGACAGCCGGACTATGTCCTTTTGCCGGACTGTTGGACTATGAAGATATAAGATTGAAGGCTCTGTCCCATGTCCGAAAGGGACTTTCCTTGGCGTGGAAGGCAAGCTTGGCGATACGGATATGGAGATCTCCTACCATTGTAACCGACTCTATGTAACCCTAACCCTATCCCGTGTCTATATAAACCGGAGGGTTTTAGTCCGTAGGACAAGATACACAACAACAATCATACCATAGCCTAGCTTCTAGGGTTTAGCCTCTCCGATCTCGTGGTAGATCTACTCTTGTACTACCCATATCATCAATATTAATCAAGCGGGACGTAGGGTTTTACCTCCATCGAGAGGGCCCGAACCTGGGTAAAACTTCGTGTCCCTTGCCTCCGTTACCATCCGGCCTAGACGCACAGTTCGGGACCCCCTACCTGAGATCTGCCGGTTTTGACACCGACAAGAATCCATGACAATATAATTTATCTCAAATGTAAGAAAACATAACCCATTACGTTGTCTTCCTTGTCCAACGTCAACTCTTTAGCATGTCACATTTTAATGAGTGCTCACAATCATAAAAGATGTCCAAGATAGTATATTTATATGTGAAGACCTCTCTTTCTTTATTACTTCCTATTAATTGCAACGATAACCAAAAATATGCTTTCAACTCTCAACAACTTTTATTCAATACCTTTTCTATGTGAGCTCATTACACTCCATAAGATCCATATGATCTCTTTCTTTCTTTTTATTTCTTTCTCTTTTCTTTTATTCACTCAAGATCATGGCAAAATAATCAAACCCTTGACTCAACACTAATCTTTATTATATAGCACACGGACTCGATTACATAGAAGGATCATAAAGCAAAACTCACAACTAGATCATACTAAAACTTTATTCTACTAGATCAAGATATTACCAGTCGAACTAAGAAAAATGGTAAAGATAAAAGTGATGGTGATACTATACCGGGGCACTCCCCCAACCTTGGCAGTTGCCAAGGGGAGTGCCCATACCAGATACTCAATTCTTTTTTGTTGGTGGAGACGGTGGTGATTTTGTTGATGGCGTAGGCTTGTCGTCCTTCTTCCAAGGCATAGGCTCACCATCATAAAAGGATGACCGAGTCTCCTGAAACCTCAAATCTGCAGCCAAACTCATCCTCTTGAATCTATATTCATACTCACAGTTTTGATTTTGCAGGTCATAGATCTGGGCTTGGAGGTGCTCGTTTTTCTCATGAAGCTTGAAGATGGCCTCCCCAATGTCCTTTACATCCAGCTTGTGGTTGTTGGTGAACTCCATGATCATAATGTGATTGGAATCAAGTCCACGCTCCACCATCTCCTGACACTTGAAAACTTCTTACTCCAATGCCTCGAGCCTTGCCTCCGTGCTTCCAGTCTTCCTTGGTACCTCAGCATCGCGGATGTGCAACAACCCCTCATGCATCTCAATGGTTTGAGGGTGTTGCAGCACTTCTGCGAGGTACGGGTTGATGACCTTCTCGAAGAACTAGTCCTTGTGGGTGCTTGAAGACGACATGACAACCTGGATCTGTTAGAAAAACAGCCTGAAACAAAAACAGGGGATTTTTGCGTGATACGGGAGTCGAAACCTCCGGGAGATCATATAATGAATTTTTACCGACCAAAATATGTGTCGTGTAAGAAAACAGAGTCCGGAGAGCGCACGAGGTGCCCATGAGGTAGGGGGCGCGCCCAGTAGGGTAGGGCGCGCCCTCCACCCTCGTGGAGGCCTCGTGTCCTTCCCGGACTGCTTCTTATTTTTCTATTTTTCTAGATATTCCAAAACGGAGAAATATTGCCTTAAAAATTGTTTTGGAGTCGGTTTACTTACCGTACCACATACCTGTTCCTTTTCGGAGTCTGAAACGTTCCGTAAAGTGTCCCTTATGTATTCCTCCAGGGTTATGGTTTCAATAACATTGGTTTCAACATTTATGAGATTACCTGAGATATAATGTTTGATTCTTTGACCGTTCACCACCTTCGGATTTGTGCCTTCGAAGTTGTTGATTTTTATGGCACCGGAACGATAGACCTCCTCGATAAAGTAAGGACCTTCCCATTTAGAGAGAAGTTTTCCTGCAAAAAATCTTAAACGAGAGTTGTATAGCAATACATAATCACCTACATTAAACTCACGCTTTTGTATTATTTTTTCATGCCATATTTTAACTTTTTCTTTAAACAACTTGGCATTTTCATAGGCTTGGGTTCTCCATTCATCAAGTGAGCCAATATCAAATAACCTCTTCTCACCGGCAAGTTTGAAATCATAATTGAGTTCTTTAATAGCCCAATATGCCTTGTGTTCTAGTTCGAGAGGTAAGTGACATGCTTTTCCATAAACCATTTTATACGGAGACATACCCATAGGATTTTTATATGCAGTTCTATAGGCCCATAATGCATCATCAAGTTTCTTGGACCAATTTTTTCTAGATCTATTAACAGTCTTTTGCAAAATTAATTTGAGCTCTCTATTACTCAATTCTACTTGACCACTAGACTATGGGTGATAAGGAGATGCAATTCTATGATTAACATCATATTTAGCAAGCATTTTACGGAAAGCACCATGAATAAAATGTGAACCGGCATCAGTCATTAAATATCTAGGGACTCCAAACCTCGGAAAAATAACTTCTTTAAGCATTTTAATAGAAGTGTTATGATCAGCACTACTAGTTGGAACAGCTTCTACCCACTTAGTAACTTAATCAACAGCAACTAAAATATGTGTATAACCATTAGAGGCAGGAAAAGGTCCCATATAGTCAAAGCCCCAAACATCAAATGGTTCAATAACAAGTGAATAGTTCATAGGCATTTCTTGACGTCTACTAATATTACCAATTCTTTGACATTCATCACAAGATAATACAAACTTGCGGGCATCTTTGAAGAGAGTAGGACAATAAAAACCGGATTGCATTACCTTATGTGCAGTTCTATCTCCAGCGTGGTGTCCTCCATAAGCTTCGGAGTGACACTTGCGTAGGATCTATTTCTGTTCATGCTCAGGTACACAACGTCTAATAACACCATCTACTCCTTCTTTATAAAGATGTGGGTCATCCCAAAAGTAATGCCTCAAATCATAGAAGAACTTTTTCTTTTGTTGGTATGTGAAACTAGGTGGTATAAATTTAGCAACAATGTAATTAGCATAATCAGCATACCATTGAGTAGTATGAGAAGCATTTATGACATTTAATTGCTCATCAGGAAAACTATCATCAATAAGTAGTGGGTCATCAAGCACATTTTCTAACCTAGACAAGTTGTCTGCAACGGGGTTTTCAGCTCCCTTTCTATCAACAATATGCAAATCAAATTCTTGTAGCAAGAGAACCCATCTAATAAGTCTAGGTTTAGCATCTTTCTTTTCCATAAGATATTTAATAGCAGCATGATCGGTGTGAATGGTTACTTTAGAATCAATAGTATAAGGTCTGAACTTATCACAAGCAAATACAACTGCTAAGAATTCTTTTTGACTAGTAGCATAGTTTCTTTGAGCATTTTCCGGAGTTTTACTAGCATATTGAATAACGTTTAATTTCTTATCAACTCTTTGCCCTAGAATAGCACCTATAGCATAATCACTAGCATCATACATAATTTCAAAGGGTAAATTCCAATCAGGTGGCTGAACAATAGGTGCGGAGATCAATGCTTTCTTAAGTATTTCAAATTCTTCTACACAATCATCATCAAAGACAAATGGTATATCTTTTTGTAATAAATTAGTCAGAGGCCAAGAAATTTTTGAGAAGTCCTTAATGAACCTCCTATAAAATCCGACATGACCAAGGAAACTTCTTATACCTTTGATGTCCTTGGGACATGGCATCTTCTCAATAGCATCAACCTTGGCTTTATCATCCTCAATACCTCTTTCAGAAACTTTGTGCCCCAAGACAATACCTTCATTAACCATAAAGTGGCACTTTTCCCAATTCAAGACAAGATTAGTTTCTTCACGTCTCTGCAAAACTCGATCAAGGTTGCTCAAGCAATCATCAAAAGAAGATCCATAGACGGAAAAATCATCCATGAAAACCTCACAAATCTTTTCACAAAAGTCAAAGAATATAGTCATCATGCATCTTTGGAAGGTAGCAGGTGCATTACATAAACCAAAAGGCATACGTCTATAAGCAAAAGTACCAAAAGGGCAAGTAAAAGTAGTCTTTGATTGATCTTTGGCTGACACAGGTATTTGAGAGAAACTAGAATAACCATCTAGAAAGCAAAAAATGTGTATGTTTGGATAGTCTTTCTAGCATTTGAGGGATAAAAGGTAAGGGGTAATGATCCTTTTTAGTGGCCTTATTTAAGTTGCGGAAATCAATTACCATCCTATAACCTGTAATAATTCTTTGAGGAATCAATTCATCTTTATCATTAGGAACGACGGTAATACCTCCCTTCTTAGGGACACAATGGACAGGACTTACCCACTTACTATCAGCAACGGGATAGATTATACCTGCCTCAAGGAGCTTTAGTATTTCCTTTCTTACCATTTCTTTCATTTTAGGATTCAGCCTTTGTTGATGATCACGAACTGGTTTGGCATCTTCTTCCAAATTTATTTTACGTTGACATAGAGTGGGGCTAATGCCCTTAAGATCATCAAGAGCATACCCAATAGCAGGATATATCCTTTTCTCATCAAGATAAGCATATTTAAGAGTATCAAGCAACGGCTTAAGCTCAAACACGGGATCACCCTTGGGTGGAGGAGGATCCCCTAGGATTTCAACAGGCAGATTGTGTTTCAGAATAGGTTCCTGATTAAAGAATACTTCATCTATTTCCCTTCTTTCATTCATAAATATATCATTTTCATGGTCTAGCAATATTGTTCTAAAGGATCATTAGGAGGTACGGCAATAGAAACAAGACCGATAATTTCATCCTTACTAGGTAATTCCTCTTCACGGTGTTGTCTACTAAATTTAGAGAAATTAAATTCATGAGTCATATCATCTAAACCGATAGTAACAACATCCCTTTTGCAATCTATGGTGGCATTAACAGTGTTCAGGAAGGGTCTACCAAATATAATGGGACAAAAGCTATCTTGTGGGGAACCAAGAACAAGAAAATTAGCAGGATATTTAGTTTTCCCACACAAGACTTCAACATCTCTAACAATTCCCATTGGTGAAATAGTATCTCTATTGGAAAGTTTAATTGTGACATCAATATCTTCTATCTCAGTAGGTGCAATATCATGCATAATTTCTTTGTATAAGGAATAAGGTATTGCACTAGCACTAGCACCGATATCACATAAGCCATGATAACAATGATCTTCTATTTTAACAGGAATAACAGGCATGCCTACCACCGGTCTGTTTTTATCTTTAGCACAAGGTTTAGCAATTCTAGCAGTCTCATCAAGGAAATGAATAACATGCCCATCAATATTATCAGACAAGAGATCTTTAACAATAGCAATATCAGGTTCAACTTTAATTTGCTCATGAAGTGTATAAGTTTTAATATTGCTTTTACGAACCACAGTTGAAGCTTTAGCATGATCCTTTATCCTAACAGGAAAAGGTGGTTTCTCAACATAAGAAGTAGGAACAATAGGATCATTATAAGTAACAATCTTTTCTTCAACTTTAATAGGTGCAGCTACTTTTACTTCTATGGGAGGATGATATTTAAACCACTTCTCCTTGGGGAGATCAACATAAGTAGCAAAGGTTTCACAAAAAGAAGCTACTATCTCAGAGTCAAGTCCATATTTAGTGCTAAATTTGCGGAAAACATCGGTATCCATAAAAGATTTAACACAATCAAACCTAGGTGTCATACCTAACTCCTTACCTTTGTCGAGGTCCCAATCTTCAGAGTTGCGTTTAATTCTTTCCAATAAATCCCATTTGAATTCAATAGTCTTCATCATAAAAGAGCCAGCACAAGAAGTATCAAGCATGGTGTGATTGCTATCAGAAAGCCGAGCATAAATTTTTTTAATAATCATTTCTCTTGAGAGCTAATGATCGGGGCATGAATATAACATGATTTAAGCCTCCCCCAAGCTTGAGCGATGCTTTCTCCTTCGCGAGGCCAAAAATTATATATATAATTGCGATCACGATGAACAAGATGCATAGGATAAAACTTCTGATGAAATTCCAATTTCAATCGTTTGTAATTCCAAGACCCCATATCATCACATAGCCTATACCATGTCGATGCATCTCCCTTCAAAGATAAAGGGAAGACCTTCTTCTTAACAACATCTCTGGATACACCTGCAAGCTTAAATAATCCACAAAATTCATCCACATATATTAGATGATCATCAGGATGTTTTGTTCCATCTCCTAAAAAGGGATTAGCTAGCAGTTTTTCTATCATACCCGAAGGAATTTCAAAGCAGACATTTTCATCTTCAGTAGGTTCAGTAGGTTGAGGAGCAACTCTTTGCTCTACTGGTCGGGGTGAAGATACCCCGAACAAGCCCCTCAGAGGATTACTTTCCATAGTAACAAGTGACAGTAAATTTCAGCACATTGTATTAATTTTTCCTTACCAAATTCCACCTACCAAAGGCGCTTCACTCCCCGACAACGGCGTAAGAAAAGAGTCTTGATGACCCACAAGTAGAGGGGATGTATCGTAGTCCTTTCGATAAGTAAGAGTGTCGAACCCAACGAGGAGTAGAAGGAAATGATAAGCGGTTTCCAGCAAGGTATTCTCTGCAAGTACTAAAACAAGTGGTAACAGATAGTTTTGTGATAGGATAATTTGTAATGAGCAACAAGTAACAAAAGTAAATAAAGTGCAGCAAGGTGGCCCAATCCTTTTTGTAGCAAAGGATAAGCCTGGACAAACTCTTATATAGAGAAAAGCGCTCCCGAGGACACATGGGAATATCGTCAAGCTAGTTTTCATCGCATTCATATGATTTGCGTTCGGTACTTTGATAATTTGGTATGTGGGGTGGACCAGTGCTTGGGTACTGTCCTTACTTGTACAAGCATCCCACTTATGATTAACCTCTATTGCAAGCATCCACAACTACAACAAAAGTATTAAGGTAAACCTAACCATAGCATGAAACATATGGATCCAAATCAGCCCCTTATGAAGCAACGCATAAACTAGGGTTTAAGCTTCTGTCACTCTAGCAACCCATCATCTACTTATTAATTCCCAATGGCTTCCTCTAGGCCCAAATAATGGTGAAGTTTCATGTAGTCGACGTTCACATAACACCTCTAGAGGAGAGACAACATACATCTCATCAAAATATCAAACGAATACCAAATTCACATGACTACTAATAGCAAGACTTCTCCCATGTCCTCGGGAACAAACGTAACTACTCACAAAGCATAAACATGTTCATAATCAGAGGGTTATTAATATGCATATAGGATCAGAACATATGATCTTCCACCAATTAAACCAACTAGCATCAACTACAAGGAGTAATTAACACTACTAGCAACCTACTAGCACCAATCCCGAACTTGGAGACAAGAATTGGATACAAGAGATGAACTAGGGTTTTGAGAGGAGACGGTGTTGATGGAGATGTTGATGGAGATTGCCCTCTCCCAATGAGAGGAGCGTTGGTGATGACAATGGCAATGATTTCCCCCTCTCAGAGGGAAGTTTCCCCGGCAGAACAGCTCTGCCGGAGCCCTAGATTGGATCCGCCAAGGTTCCGCCTCGTGGCAGCAGAGTTTCGCTCGGGAAGATGGCTTCTGATTTTTTTTTCTCATCGAAAGACACCATATAGCAGAAGATGGTCACTCGAGGGCCACCAGGGGGCCCACGAGGTAGGGGGCGCCCCCCACCCTCGTGGGCAGGGTGTGGCCCCCCTGGTGAACTTCTTCCGCTGAGTATTTTTTATATATTCTGAAAACGTCTTCCGTGAAGTTTCAGGACTTTTGGAGCTGTTCATAATAGGTCTCTAATATTTGCTCATTTTCTAGCCCAGAATCCCAGCTGTCGGCGTTCTCCCTGTTTATGTAAACCTTGTAAAATAAGAAAGAATAGGCATAAGTATTGTGACATAATGTGTAACAACAGCCCATAATGCAATAAATATCGATAGAAAAGCATGATGCAAAATGGACGTATCACCAGCCCGTAGTAGAACATGAGCCCGTGGACAAACGGGTGGAGGGGAAATCCCAGTCCGCGGACAAAGTGGGTAAGGAAAAATACCCTCTCATGGGGTTCGGGCGTAGGGATGATCTGTCCCGCAGCTGGCAGTCGGTGTGTGATGTCCGCGGCCAGGTATCCGGCTTCCCGTAGTTTTGTGGTGTCCTCCCCCGTGACGGAGGAGACCATCCACTTGCCTCCCGCTCCAGACATGATTGGAGTGGTTTGAGGAGAAAACGCGAACTTGGGCGCTGGAGCTCGAGTGCGCGAGAATGGATAAGCAAGAAGGAAGAAGGCGTGGGTAAAAAGGGTGAATCTTTGTCCCTTTATAAGGGCGGAGGAGGCGATGCGCCTCCCCACTTACCTGTTAAAATCGCTGACTCCCCGAGCGCCGTAATTGATGGCGCGGTTGGGTTACCCATACCCGTATTAATGAGAATCACGTGATAAGGGGACACGATCTCTGCTTCGACTAGACGTGTCAAGAAAACCGCCTCGCTATATGTGTTGTGCTGGTTGAGGAAAACGGTTCGAATAATTACCGAGCCATGACACGATGTGATGTTGCTAAACGTGTCGGCAGATTAGATTTGTGGAAATATTATTCTCTCTACAATTGTATATGGAACTTATTTTGCAAAACCGGACACTATCCTTGTGTTCAAAATTTCCTTTTGAGTATTCGGAGGAAGAACCCGCCTTGCAATGCCGAAGACAATACTGCGCGCCGAACTCGTCGTCATTGAAGCCTGGTTCAGGGGCTACTGAGGGATTCCTGGATTAGGGGGTCTCCGGACAGCCGGATTATACCCTTCGGTTGGACTGTTGGACTATGAAGATACAAGATTGAAGACTTCGTCCCGTGTCCGGATGGGACTCTCCTTGGCATGGAAGGCAAGCTAGGCAATACGGATATGTAGATCTCCTCCCTTGTAACCAACCTTGTGTAACCCTAACCCCCTCTGGTGTCTATATAAACCGGAGGGTTTAGTCCATAGGACAACATACAATCATACCATAGGCTAGCTTCTAGGGTTAGCCTCTACGATCTCGTGGTAGATCAACTCTTGTAATACTCATATCATCAAGAACAATCAAGCAGGAAGTAGGGTATTACCTCCATCAAGAGGGCCCGAACCTGGGTAAACATCGTGTCCCCCGCCTCCTGTTACCATCCGCCTTAGACGCACAGTTCAGGACCCCCTACCCGAGATCCGCCAGTTTTGACACCGACAGACATCATATATCGCACCATATCTAATAAAGTGCGGTTACGACGTTCGGAGACTCCATTATGCTGTGGTGTTCCAGGTGGCGTGAGTTGCGAAGCTATTCCGCATTGTTTCAAATGAAGACCAAACTCGTAACTCAAATATTCACCTCCATGATCAGATCATAGAAACTTTATTTTCTTGCTACAATGATTTTCCACTTCACTCTGAAATTCTTTGAAGTTTTCAAATGTTTCAGACTTATGTTTCATCAAGTAGATATATGCATATCTGCTCAAATCATCTGTGAAGGTGAGAAAATAACCATACCCGCTGCGAGCATCAACACTCATTGGACCACATACAACAATATGTATTATTTCCAATAAATCTGTTGCTCGCTCCATTGTTCAGGAGAACGGAGTCTTCGTCATCTTGCCCATGAGGCATGGTTCGCAAGCATCAAGTGATTCAAAAAGCCCATGGAGTTTCTTCATGCACTTTACACCAATATGACCTAAATGGCAGTGCCACAAATAAGTTGCACTATCATTATTAAACTTATATCTTTTGGCTTCAATATTATGATTATGTGTATCACTACTATCGAGATTTAGTAAAAATAGACCACTCATCAAGGGTGCATGACCACAAAATATATTACTCATATAAATAGAACAACCATTATTCTCCGATTTAAATTAATAACCGTCTCGCATTAAACAAGATCTAGATATAATGTTCATGCTTAACGCTGGCACCAAATAACAATTATTCGGGTCTAAAACTAATCCCGAAGGTAGATTTAGAGGTAGCATGCCGACGGTGATCACATCGACTTGGGAACCATTTCCCACACGCATCGTCACCTCGTCCTTAGCCAATCTTCGTTTAATCCATAGCCCCTGTTTCGAGTTGCAAATATGAGCACTAGAACCAGTATCAAATACACAGGCACTACTACAAGCATTAGTAAGGTACAAATCAATAACATGTATATCAAATATACCTTTCACTTTGCCATTCTTCTTATCCGTCAAATACTTAGGGCAATTCCGCTTCCAGTGACCAGTCCCTTTGTAGTAGAAGCACTCAGTCTCAGGCTTAGGTCTAGACTTGGGCTTCTTCACTTGAGCAGTAACTTGCTTGCCGTTCTTCTTGAAGTTCCCCTTCTTCCCTTTACCCTTTTTCTTGAAACTAGTGGTCTTGTTGACCATCAACACTTGATGCTCCTTCTTGATTTCTACCTCTGCAGCCTTTAGCATTGCGAAGAGCTCGGGAATTGTCTTGTCCATCCCTTGCATATTATAGTTCATCACAAAACTATTGTAGCTTGATGGCAGTGATTGAAGAACTCTGTCAATGACACTATCAACCGTAAGATTAACTCCCAGCTGAGTTAAGTGATTGTGGTACCCAGACATTCTGAGTATATGCTCACTGACAGAACTATTCTCCTCCATTTTGCAGTTGTAGAACTTATTGGAGACTTCACATCTCTCAATCCGGGCATTTTCTTGAACTTCAACTCCTGGAACATCTCATATGATCCATGACGTTGAAAACGTCATTGAAGTCCCGGTTCTAAGCCGTAAAGCATGGCACACAGAACTATCGAGTAGTCATCAGCTTTCCTCTGCCAGACATTCATAACATCTGGTGTTGCTCCTGCACCAGGTTTGGCACCTAGCGGTGCTTCCAGAATGTAATTCTTCTGTGCAGCAATGAGGACAATCCTCAAGTTACGGACCCACTCCATGTAGTTGCTACCATCATATTTCAACTTACCTTTCTCTAGGAACGCATTAAAATTCGACGGAATAGTAGCAAGGTCCATTTATCTACAACAACATAGACATGCAAAATACTATCAGGTACTAAGTTCATGATAAATTAAAGTTCAACTAATCATATTACTTAAGAACTCCCACTTAGATAGACATCCCTCTAATCATCTAAGTGATCACGTGATCCAAATCAACTAAACCATGTCCGGTCATCATGTGAGATGGAGTAGTTTTCAATGGTGAACATCATTATGTTTATCATATCTACTATATGATTCACGCTCGACTTTTCGGTCTCAGTGTTCCGAGGCCATATCTGCATATGCTAGGCTCGTCAAGTTTAACCCGAGTATTCTGCGGGTGCAAAACTAGCTTGCACCCATTGTATGTGAACGTAGAGCCTATCACACCCGATCATCACATGGTGTCTCAGCACGACGAACTGTCACAATGGTGCATACTCAGGGAGAACACTTGTACCTTGAAATTTAGTGAGAGATCATCTTATAATGCTACCGCCGTACTAAGCAAAATAAGATGCATAAAGGATAAACATCGATATGGCCATCATCATCTTGTGCCTTTGATCTCCATCTCCAAAGCACCGTCATGATCACCATCGTCACCGGCTTGACACCTTGATCTCCATCGAAGCGTCATTGTCATCTCTCCAACTATTGCTACTACGACTATCGCTACCGCTTAGTGATAAAGTAAAGCAATTACGTGGCGATTGCATTTCATACAATAAAGCGACAACCATATGGCCCTTCCAGTTGTCGATAACTATTACAAAACATGATCATCTCATACAACAATTTATATATCATCATGTCTTGACCATATCACATCACAGCAAGCCCTGCAAAAACAAGTTAGACATCCTCTACTTTGTTGTTGCAAATTTTACGTGGCTGCTACGGGCTTAGCAAGAACCATTCTTACCTATGCATCAAAACCACAACGATTTTTCATCAAGTGTGCTGTTTTAACCTCCAACAAGGATCGGGCGTAGTCACACTTGATTCAACTAAAGTTGGAGAAACAGACACCCACTAGCCACTTGTGTGCAAAGCACGGCGGTAGAACCAGTCTCATGAACGCGGTCATGTAATGTCGGTCTGGGCCGCTTCATCCAACAATACCGCCGAATCAAAGTATGACATGCTGGTAAGCAGTATGACTATTATCGCCCACAACTCTTTGTGTTCTACTCATGCATATAACATCTACGCATAGACCTGGCTCGGATGCCATTGTTGGGGAATGTAGTATTCCAAAAAAATTGCCTACGATCATGCAAGATCTATCTAGGAGAATCATAGCAACGAGTGTGGAGAGCATGTCCACGTACCCTCGTAGATCAAAAGCGGAACCGTTTAGTAACGCGGTTAATGTAGTCGAACGTGTTCACGATCCAACCGATCAAGTACCAAATGCACGACACCCCCGCGATCTGCACACGTACAGCTCGGTGACGTCCCTCGAACTCTTGATCCAGTTGAGGCCGAGGGAGAGTTTCATCAGCACGACGGCGTGGTGACGGCGATAATGAAGTTATCAGCGCAGGGCTTCGCCTAAGCACTGCAATGATATGACCGAGGTGTGTTTCTGTGGAGGGGGGCACCGCACACGGCTAAGAGAAACTTTGGTGTGCCTTTGGGGTGCCCCCTCCCACGTATATAAAGGGGGGAGGGAGGAGGAAGCCGGCCAAGGGGAGGAGGCGCGCCATGGGGGGCAATCCAACTCTAGGTAGGATTCGCCACCCCCCCCTTCCTATTCCAACAAGGAGAAGGGGGAAGGAGAGGGAGGAGAGAAGGAAAGGGGGCCGCCCCCCTAGTCCAATTCGGTTTGGGCTAGGGGGCGTGCTCCCCACCTTGGCCTGCCTCCTCTCTTCCACCAATAGGCACATGAGGCCCAATAACCCCCGGTACTCCGAAAAATACCCGATACACCTCGAGAACTATTCCAGTGTCCGAATATAGTCTTCCAATATATCAATCTTTATGTCTCTACCATTTAGAGACTCCTCGTCATGTCTGTGATCTCATCCGGGACTCCGAACTACCTTCGATACATCAAAACACATAAACTCATAATACCGACAGTCATCGAACGTTAAGCGTGCGGACCGTACGGGTTTGAGAACTATGTAGACATGACCGAGACTCGTCTCCGGATAATAACTAATAGCGGAACCTAGATGCTCATATTGGCTTCCACATATTCTACAAAGATCTTTATCGGTCAAACCGCATAACAACATATGTTGTTCCCTTTATCATCGGTATGTTACTTGCCCAAGATTCGATCGTCGGTATCACTATACCTAGTTCAATATCGTTACCGACAAGTCTCTTTACTCGTTCCATAATGCATCATCCCGTAACTAACTCATTAGTTACATTGCTTGCAAGGCTTATGGTGATGTGCATTACCGAGAGGGCCCAGAGATACCTCTCCGACAATGGGAGTGACAAATCCTAATCTCGATCTATGCCAACTCAACAAACACCATCGGAGACACCTGTAGAGCTTCTTTATAATCACCCAGTTACGTTATGATATTTGATAGCACACTAAGTGTTGCTCCGGTATTCGGGAGTTGCATAATCACATATTCATAGGAACATGTATAAGTCATGAAGAAAGCAATAGCAATAAAAAAAATGATCATAGTGCTAAGCTAACGGATGGGTCATGTCAATCACATCATTCTCTAATGATGTGATCCCGTTCATCAAATGACAACTCATGTCTATGGCTAGGAAACTTAACCATCTTTGATTAATGAGCTATTCAAGTAGAGGCATACTAGTGACACTCTGTTTGTCTATGTATTCACACATGTACTAAGTTTTCGGTTAATACAATTCTAGCATGAATAATAAACATTTATCATGATATAAGGAAATATAAATAACAATTTTATTATTTCCTTTAGGGCATATTAGATCGGACGGTTCATAAAAAAATTGACTGACCTATTTATTTCCAGTCGACTGTTATTTTGATAGGACCACATGTGGTGGTGTGCTGGAGGAGTACCTGCATTTCCCAGCCATCCATGTGCACATATATTACAAAATCATATGGAGTAGAATCTAATTTTGTTTGCCATGCAATGTTGTAGAGCTATCATATGTCTCCTGTCATTTATTTTTCAGCCACCTGCTATCTGCTACTTTAGTATATGTAGTGTGATATTAGTTGCATCTTTCATATGATTTATAGCATGCGCTGCTTCTAATTTGTTGAAACTCCATTTATGATGGGACGCCTTTAACTTGGCAGATTCATACTGGTTGCATCTTTCATGTAGTGTCTAGCTTCCATTGCTCCTTATTTGTTGAAATGGCTTCTGCTTAGTTTACACAAACAGTTGTGAATATCCCATGCCATCCTATTTTTCATACATATTCCATCCTGGTATCATGTGTTTGCCTTACATCAAAGTAGTGATTGCCAGTATCATGCACGAATGAGTTCTAAAGAGTAAATTTTATTGCTTTTCTTGTCGGTTTTATTTGACAATTCAAAATAAATAAACCAGAAGGAAAGTAGCAAGGTAGCGGATATAGGTGCTCCTTCCAAACGGAGGGCCTCTACAGATTCTACTCCGCCACCCCCCAAGAACATTTGCAAGACAACACATGCATAGATACTCAACGTAGTTGTGTTGATGATGAGCACGTCTCCCCTAGTGCACCATCATAGGTGCTCCCTCTAACTTGGCACTGTTATATGTGGTTGCATGTTATGTATGATGCCTAGCTTATATTGCTTCTAATTTTGTTGAATTCCATCTGCTTACTTTACACATTATACTTGTGAATAAGACACGTGTTCCTGTTTCTAGACCATACAATATCTATCTATCACACCATGTTCTTACATCAAAGTACTACTGTTGTGTAACTTGCAACAATCACTTATCATAAGACACGTTTGACTTGGGAGTGTGATATAGGTTACATCTAGCATTCTTTTCTAGCTTGTACTACTTCTAATTTGTTGAAATGGCACTTATGATGAGAGAGTTTTAACTTGGTAGAGTGATGTTCGTTGCATCTTTTATATGGTGTCTAGCTTTCATTGCTTCTAATTTGTTGAAATGCCTTCTCCCTAGTTTACACATCATAAGCTGTGAATATGCAATGCTGTGAATATGCAATGGCACTAATGATGAGAGACCTTTAAGTTGGTAGTGTGATGTTGTTTGCATCTTGCATATGATTTATTTCTTGTACTGCTTCACATTTGTTTAAACGCCATTTTTGATGAGACACTGTGAACTTGGCAGAGCGATATTTGTAGCATCTTTCATATGGTGTCTACTTCCATTGCATTCCTTCTAATTTAGTGAAATGTCTTCTGCTTAGTTTACACATCATAGTTCTGGTTATCTCATGCCGTCCTGTTTCTCATACATATTACATCCTCCTATCATGTAGTTGTCTAACATCAAAGTTCAGTTCGTTTGTATCACGCATCAATTTGTTCTGAAGAACTAAATTGTTATTCGTTTTTCTTGTCGGCTTGACTTAACATGGCACAGAGAAAGAGGAAGGAACACATAATGACGGGGAAAAGGAAGCGTAAGAATCCTGCAGATTCTGCTGGTACTGATGGTGCAATAGAAGGTCAAAGTCCAACGGAAAATTGTACAAACAGGATATTCCATGCTACGCGAGCTGCAGAACAAGCCAAACAGAAACCAACAGCTGCCACCAAACAAGCTGAGACAGCCCTAGTTGTTGCAACACCTTCCACAGTACCACCGGCTGCATGAGTTACTCATTGGTCAACTCAGCTAGAAGCATGTTCCCAAGCTCCCTTGCCACCTGACACTACTTTTGAAGCACTCTTGACACAAGATGAGTTGACAAGAACAGATGAACTTTGTGAGCTTCAACAGCAAGAGGTAGTTGCTGGAGTCAAGTTACAGTTGCATGCTTCTTTATATGTAGTCTCACAGTTTGATGTACACTAACACTTTCTATCTTCGTTGTTGGACTAGCACCTAGGCGCAAGACGAAACAAACATCAGGGATAATGCTCGATAGGTTAACTAAATCTAGAGGAGGAAGAAGGGAGATCCGTTTTGAGGTAGGTTTAAAAAGGCCACGTGATGCTACAGATTCCGCCAAGTTAGTATCAGAGGCAGCGGTTGCCATTAGGTGTCATGTACGTATCCCCCCAACATGGATTCAGTACAGGAATGACAAAGATGAAACCCAGTTCAAC
The DNA here is from genome assembly GCF_003073215.2 of Triticum urartu. Taxonomy (NCBI): domain Eukaryota; kingdom Viridiplantae; phylum Streptophyta; class Magnoliopsida; order Poales; family Poaceae; genus Triticum; species Triticum urartu. The sequence goes on along the minus strand of NC_053022.1, from coordinate 376,250,792 downwards.
ACCTTCCTCGACAATTTATCTGTAAGTATGGTTATGTATGGAAACTAGTAATATCGTCTTGCTCTGTCCCATACTTTCTAGGTTGCTGATAATGAGACTCCCATAATTTTCAACATATGAGGTTCAAGTTGGATAGCCAAGATGATGCAACTAGACAAGCTTGCACCCATGTTTTCAAGTTTGCTCTTCGACAGTATCGGTATACTTGAGGAAAACTCACTTTGAAGGCAAGGCTAACAGTGAACTTGCCCAAACATCTCTAGTGGAAAATATATCAGATGAAGACTAGAGAGACCTCGTTAAACACTGGTCTGATCCAAAGTATTAGGTACATTATATATATGTGTGTGTGTGTGATCAGATCACATGTTGAAGTCCTATTTACGCATGTGCCTCACAAATCTATCTTCTTGTAGGTGAACTGTTCAAAGAACAAGGCCAACCGTACGAAAGTGAAATTCCAACAGACGACATGATCTCGTAGCTATATTGCACACTGCGAGGCTCTTGTAATTAGCTGTTGTTTCACTCTTTTCATTGTACCATATTATGAGATCTATATTGACTTGTTCCAAATGCAGAGGAAAGCCCGCAAGGACCAAAAAGTACCTGAACCAAATGTTGTGGGAATCTTCAAGGACTGTCACACCAGCAAGACGAAGGGCATGACTACACCAGTCAAAGCCGTTGTTGTAAGTCCTTAATCCTCATGCCTTTTAACTACTACTTACTCTAACTTGTGCCTTGAACTGCATGGTTTGCAACCAATGTCTATTACTATTTTTAATTTTATACACAATTGTCTTAGCGTATCATTGCACCTTACAAGGTTTAAAAGAGAGGAGTGATGTTCCTTTGATCTTGATATGTAATCTAGTTCCGTACTGGACTTGCCCACACAATGTTACAATTATCGGTTTGTCTGTTCTCAGTTGTTTTGTGATATGAATGATGTCATACAATGCTTACCGTATTATAAACTTTGTCTCTTTATCCTTAGCTGTCAATACAATTTGAAGAAATAGACAATAAATTAGCCATGATACATGGTCATATGTTTGGAACCAGGTTTTATTATGTACTTTGCAGTAAAATAGAACTAATATTTTACATGGGTTCACCAGAATAAGTTCTATATATAGACCAAAGCTATTTTGTTTGGTCTTGTTGCCTCCTTAATATCTTTTGTTCTGGTACTACTAATGTAAAAACTCAAATTTTCAGCAAGCTATGGAAAAAATGGTGGAACCGCCACCTTCTGAAGGTGGCGAGGCAACTATAACCGCAATGTCAGCTCTTGCTGCAGTGGGTCAGTACCTATGCACTAACAGTGCCAAAATCACGTTCCTACGTAATACTTGGTTGGTTTTTAAGGCAATCTCATCCAAACTGCCTCATGATCAAGATATGCAAGCTGGAAACAATGTTATATTTGCGCTCCAGACATAAGTCCATTCCCTAACAGAGACCCTTTGTGAAACAAGGACGGACATTGTTCGATGTCATCACGATATGCATGGTTTTGAAACCAAACAATTAGACATTTGCTATGTTGTTCATGAGCCTTGGAAAAATCAAGGCGAAGGTTATGGACCGTGGTAATCTTGACCCTGCTATAGGTCGTAGGATCCATGGGCCTCCTACGGGCCGTCGATAATTGTCCTCCAACAGGGTCGTAGAATCGGCGGGCCTCGGGCCGTCAGATAAATGGGTCTACATGGGCCGTAAATGGGCATAATTGGTATCAGCCCAACATGGTAATGGGTCGTTAACAGGCCGGAGGATAGCAACGGCTTAATTCTGTCACAGGCATAACGGGTCGTTAATGGGCCAGAATATAGGACGGGCTGGAAACGGCGCAACGGGTTAACAGGCCACAAACTGGCCAACTCTGGCCACGGGCCAAATTTGGCCCATTAGGGGACCATGCCAGTAATGGGCCAAAAGTAATCGAGGGCCAGAAAGGAGTCCAAGAACGTATGGGCCGTCAGTAGGCCAAAAGCTAACACAGGCTGGAAACGGCCCATGTGAGTCATGGGCCGTTAATGGGTACAACGAAATTTACTCTTCATTATGGGCTAGAGTCACCGTGGGCCTCTAAAGGGCCTAAAGATATGAAAGGCCTTATATGGGATGAAAGACATTGTGGGCCATACATGGGCCGAAAGTGAAACGGGCTGGTGTTATATTCGACGGCCCACATAACGTTGTTGGGCCAATTTCGGGTAAGCCCTAACGGGCAGTGAATTACCGGGCTGTAAAATGGGGCTATTTGCGAAGATACCGTTAACAGACTTTTCATGGGCCAGCCGATGAACTTTTGACCAAGTCAAACGGGCCGACCTTTGTAAGCTAAATGGGCCAGTTGTGGGCCGTCGCAAGTGTCGACATATCATAGGCGCCTATCTGTCGGTGGGAACGACACCTATGGGATCACAAGAATCCCTACTACGGTTAGCGGGGCGCGGGGTCGTGAGAAGAGCGGATCAAACAGATAGTACAAAGTTTGTTTATCCAGGTTCGGGCCACGAGGATGTGTAAAACCCTACTCCTGCTTTGGTGGATGTATATTCCTGTTCTTGAGCTAGCTCTGGGGCATTAGGAGCTCCAAAAAGCCGAATCTTTCTCCTGGTCGCCTCAGGCCTCCTTTTATAGAAAAAGGGGTCACCACAGTGGCACACAAGAGATGGAAAGGGTACAGTGATGCGAGGTTATTGTAAGTGCATCTAGTGCCACCCCTAGTTGGTTTTGGAGTATTGACGACAAACCTAGTTGAGGGACTAATGTGTTTGTGAGAATTGCAGGAAAACACAGGTAGAAGTCCCTCATTGATTCGGTTTACTACCAGAGATGACCCCTAAAGATGAATGAATACATTGAAGTCAAAGGTGGTATATGAAGATATTCACATTGAAGACTATGACAACAGAAGACACGTTATGAAGCCTATGGAACTCGAAGACTTAGATCTTTCGTAGTTCTTTTTATTTTTGTTGAGTCATAGGAACCACCGTACTGTTAAGTGGGGTTCAGGAGAACAAGTCAGAATGACTTAAGTGATGCCTAAATCAAAAACCTATGTCTTCGAGCGAAGACAATGAGAGCAAATCTTGTCCAGAGCCGGACAAGTCAGCTTTGCTTGTAGCCCAAGCAAAGTTGCCATGAGAGTTCGAAATCTGACCGTTGAGACACGTGTCAGTTCCTTAGTGACCCAGGGTCATTTCGGACAAATCAGGTCGGGTTGCCAAGTGGCTATAAATAGCCCACCCCCACAACCATAAACGGTTGGCTGCTCAGATTTCAGTGCACGGCTTTTGTCGTTTGAGAGCAACCCACCTCGAAGCCTTTGAGAGAAAATTCCTAGTGAGGAGAAAAGCCCTAACCACCCAGAGCCAGAGTAAATTGGGCATCACTTAAGTCTTCTTGTCTGTGTGATCTGAAGACTTATTACACTTGAGGACTGTGAATCCTCCAGACGGTTAGGCGTCGCGTTCAGAGCATCCAAGAGACATTGTGGATTGCCAGTGAACGAAGTCTGTGAAGGTTTGGGAGTCTACCTTGAAGACTTACCAGAGTGATTGGGCGAGGACTAAGTGACCTTAGCTCAAGGAGATTACGGTGAGGACTTGGTGTCCTGAACTGTGTGTTCAGGACTGGGTGTCCGGGACTGTGTGTCCTAATGTTTAAATACCTAGCCGCTCCAACCAGACGTACAGTTGTCACAGCAACTGGAACTGGTCCAACATATCATTGTCTTCAACGAGTCACTGGTTTCATCTTCACTTCCTTCTCTTGCTGTTACTCATTGTGAAGTCATTGCGTGCTTGCTTTATCATTTGTCTTCACAACGTGAATGGATGATCTGTTTGGCTTCATAACTTCTTCCTACTTGATCCTTATTACACTGAAGCTGTTTGTCACTGTGCTTTCACTCTATTGAATACATGACCATGGCTGGCCTAGTGTAATCTAACTTCCGCTGCATAGTAATAGGCATAATCTTCACTGTTTGTCTTCATAACTCCCAAGTTTTGAAGACTTTCATAAAAATCGCCTATTCACCCCCCCTCTAGTCGATATAACGCACTTTCAATTGGTATCAGAGCAAGGTGCTCCCTTGTTCTGTGTGATTCGGTTTAACCACCTGGAGTTTTAGCTATGTCGACTGCAGGGATAATCAAAGTCTCCGCTGCGTGCCCCGTCTTCGATGGAACTGAATATCCCTACTGGAAGAATAAGATGCGCATGCATCTTGAAGCCATTGACGTCGACCTATGGTATGTCGTCGAGAACGGCGTTCCCAAGGCTGGAGAAGGTGTCACTGCTGCTGATGTCAAGAAATTCGTTCAACTGGACTCTACTGCCAAGAACATCATCTGTGGTCATCTGACCAAAGGACAGTATGGCCGTGTGAGTGCCTTGAAGACATCCAAACTGGTCTGGGACTGGCTCTCCAAGGTCAATGAAGGCATCTCAACCCAGAGAGATCAACGAATCAGTGTCCTTCGCAATCTCTTCAACCGCTTCAAGCGAAATGACAATGAGAATGTCCAGCACACATTTGATAGACTCACTGACATCACAAATGAGCTTCAAGCCCTCGGCGCCACTGAAATCACCAAACATGAAATCGTCAAAACGCTGCTGAGATCACTTGATAGTTCGTTTGACATCCTGGCCCTGATGATTCAAGAACGTCCTGATTTCAAGACACTCGATCCGTCTGACATACTTGAGAGGCTCAACACACACAAGTTTCAGCTTTCTGAGAAAAGAGATATCTACGGTCCAAACTATGGGCGAACTCGCGCCTTGAAGGCAAAAGTTGTCTCCTCATCTGAAGAAGAATCTGACTGCAGTTCTGATGATCCTGAAGACATTGGAAGAGAACTTGCAATGCTAGTGAAGAAGTTCCAAAAATTCACCAAGAAGAAAGGCTTCAGAAAATCTTCACGATCAAGCTCAAGGAATGATGAAGCTTCTGCTCATGACTACAAGAAGAAAACATGTCACAAGTGCAAGAAAACTGGACACTTCATCTCTGAGTGTCCACAGTGGGACAATGAGAACAGAAGGAAGAAGAAGAGCAAGGAATATGATTCTGACGACAAGAAGAAGAAGAAATACTCAAAGTCTTCTTCCAAGTCTTCATCAAAGTCTTCATCACACAAGAAGAGCTCATCTGGCAAGGCACGTGCGTTTGTTGGAAAGGAGATGGATTCAGAGGAGGAGTCCGCAACTGAGGAGGCAGAGGTGGAGTCTGAGGAGGAGTCTGATTCTGGCATTGCGAGTCTGGGCTACAGCATATGTCGCCAAGTCCATCTTCAACACTGAAGACAATGACTGCATCACCGACACCAACGCAAATGACAAGAACGACTCCACTCCTACCTACTGCTTCATGGCACGCGGTGCCAAGGTAAACACACGCACTACTCGCTATGAAACATCTAGTGACGATGACTCTGAATGTGATTCAAAACCTAGCTACAAAACACTTGCTAAAATTGCAACTGAACAACAGAAAGCTATGGAACATATTCAAAAACTGTTAGACAGAAGCGATGATCTGTTGGGTGCTGAAATGACTCGATCTGAATCCTTAATTGAAGACATAAAAAACCTTCACGTTAAGTATCAGGAACTTGAAGATCGTCATGATACTCTCTCAACAACTCATGAAAAGCTTTACTATGATTATCTTCAAAGGAAGCAAGAACTTGAGAAATTGAGGGTGGCTCATGAAGATCTTCAAAAGGAAAACGAGTCACTTCGCTCCGAACAGATCAGTCCCGCTCAGGAAGGATTTGAACCACCATGTCTTAAATGCATTGAGCGTGATAATGCTAATTCTGTTGCTGAATGTTCCACTTCTACTGCTGTTGCAATATCTTCAACTGTTGACATGGTAACTAACCCCTCTGCTGAGGATACCACTGCTATTGCTGATGAGAATGCTATGTTGAAGACATTGCTTGAAACAGGGATGTACAGAAGTCTTAAAGGACATCAGACACTATGTGATGTCCTTAAGAAGCAGATCCTGAATCGAAACCCTAGGAAAGAGGGTGTTGGATTTGTGAGGAAAATCAATGCAGATGGCTCTTACTGGAAACCTGAGCAGTACCCCAAAACCACATGGGTTGCTGCAAAGGAACTTTCAGCAGATCCATCCAACTTATCTGGCTTCACTTGTACTAACCCCATTATCATTGATGAATCCTTTGATGCAAACTATAAACTGTTTAAGAATCAGAATGGTGAAGTGTTTGCCAGGTACATTGGTACTAACTGCAGGAATGGACCGCCTATGAAGAAGATCTGGGTTTCTAAAAAGTGTCTTGAAAATCTTCCTGTGAATGTCTTCATGACACCTCACTTGAAGAAGACAAATCTCAGACCAAAGGCTTCATACGGTCCAATGGCTTCATACAAACAGAGGACTCACCTGAGTCACACTAACACAAATGTTTTGCAGGAAAACCATACTCAGGCACATGAGTATGAGAGCGGTTCATCGAACCATGTTCTTGTGACCAAAAATTATTCTGCTTATTCCTATGAGTATTATTGTCCACCTGCTAGACTGTTTGCTAAGGCTTCAAAGCCAAAATTCTCAGATGCTGCACTTAGACTTATTGCTTCTAAGCCACCCTTGAAGATGTGGGTGGTTAAGAAAGCTTAACTCTCTTTTGTAGGGAAAGGTCTCTAGCAGAAAAACAAAATCTTCTAATGCTATTGCTGGGGACCTTAAAAATCTTGTAGGGCGCAAGATAAAATGCCCGAATGGGATCAATATGTACTTCGTTCCTGAATTGCATGCTACTCTCCCTATTAGTCCTAATCTGGATTTAAGTTTTCATAACCCACTGGTTCGTCAAATGTTTATGCTTCACAATTCTCTTCGTGAAGCCTATCCCCCTAACTGTACTGTAGGGTACGACACCAGCAACTTCAAAATCTTCAGAATGGATTATTGACAGTGGGTGTACAAATCACATGACTGGCAGAAGAAGCCTTCTTATGGACTCAACATTACGTCCATCCGACAAGAGCCACATCACATTTGCTGACACTGGTAAAAGTAAGGTATTGGGTCTAGGTAGAGTTGCAATCTCAAAGGATCAACACATGGATAAAGTCATGCTTGTTGAATCCCTTGGCTTCAACTTAATGTCTGTCTCAATGCTTTGCGATCTGAATATGATTGTAATGTTTGGAAAATATCGCTGCCTGGTGCTAATGGAATCTGACAAATCTCTAGTGTTTGAAGGGTATCGGAAAGGTGATTTGTACGTGGTAGATTTCTCAGCAGGACCACAACTTGCGGTATGCCTTCTTGCAAAAGCTTCAGAATGCTGGCTTTGGCATCGAAGGCTTGGGCATGCTGGCATGAGGAACCTCCACACCCTTGCGAAGAAGAAGCATGTCATAGGCATCGAGGGCGTCAAGTTCAAGAAAGATCATTTATGCGGTGCCTGTGAAGCAGGGAAGATGACAAGGGCAAAACATCCTTCGAAGACAATCATGACTACTACACAACCCTTCGAACTGCTCCACATGGATCTTTTCAGTCCCACTCACTACTCAACTTTTACTACTACTTCTTGCCTCTATGGCTTCGTCATTGTTGATGATTACTCTAGATATACTTGGGTACACATAATCCTTTACAAGACTGAAGTGCAGGATGTCTTCAGACGCTTCGCCAATCGAGCTATGAACAATTTTGGCGCCAAGATAAAGCACATTAGAAGTGACAATGGCACTGAATTCAAGAACACTGGCCTTGATACATATCTTGATACCTTGGGCATCACACATGAATTCTCAGCTCCGTACACGCCACAGCAGAATGGCGTCGTCGAACGCAAGAACAGAACACTCATTGAAATGACCAGAACAATGCTAGATGAATACAAGACTCCAAGAAAATTCTGGACTGAAGCCATTGATACTGCATGCCATACAATCAATCGTGTTTATCTTCACAAGCTTCTGAACAAGACATCTTATGAACTCCTAACTGGCAAGAAGCCAAATGTCAGTTACTTCAGAGTATTTGGTGCAAAATGCTGGATCAAGGACCCACATCACACCTCAAAGTTTGCACCAAAAGCACATGAGGGCTTTATGCTTGGATATGGAAAGGATTCACACTCCTACAGAGTCTTCAATCTCTTCCATTACAAAGTGGTCGAAACATTGGATGTGCGGTTTGATGAAACAAATGGTTCACAAAGAGAGCAACTGCCAAATGTGCTAGATGAAGTCCCAGCTAGTGAATCAATCAAGCTTATGGGAACTGGAGAGATTATGCCTTCTGAAGCTCATCCTGAAGAAGAACTCATCATCTCAGCACCTGATCAACATGAAGACAATGCTCAGCATGAAGACATTCCTCCAAACAACAACGCAGATCAGCAAGAGCAAAGTCTTCGCCCTATACATCCTCGTGTTGCAAATGAAGTGCAGATTGACAGAATACTTGACAGCATCAATGCACCTGGTCCACTCACTCGTTAAAGGGCAACTCAGCTAGCAAACTTCCGTGGGCATTTCGCATTTGTCTCAATATCAGAACCCAAGAAAGTTGAAGAAGCCTGGAACCTGAATGGATTCAAGCTATGCAAGAAGAGCTTCAACAGTTTGAGCTGAATAATGTATGGGAACTAGTCGAGCGTCCCGATCCACGGAAGCACAACATAATAGGCACCAAATGGATATACCGCAACAAGCAAGATGAGCATGGTCAAGTTGTCAGAAACAAAGCTCGTCTCGTTGCTCAAGGATATACTCAAGTAGAGGGCATTGACTTTGATGAAACTTTTGCTCCTGTGGCTAGGCTTGAAGCCATACGCATACTGCTGGTCTATGCAAATCATCATAACATACTTCTATATCAAATGGATGTGAAAAGTGCCTTTCTCAATGGCAAGATTGAAGAAGAAGTGTATGTTGCACAACCACCTGGTTTTGAAAATCCAAAACATCCGGATATGGTATACAAGCTCAACAAGGCACTGTATGGCCTCAAACAAGCCCCTAGGGCCTGGTATGATACACTCAAGTACTTTCTGAAGAGCAAAGGCTTCATACCTGGATCCCACTCTTTTCACGAAGACATACGATGGTGAACTGTTTGTGTGCCAAATATATGTGGATGACATTATCTTCGGCTGCACCAATCGGAAGTATAGTGAAGAGTTTGGATATATGATGCAAGAGCAATATCAGATGTCCATGATGGGGGAGCTGAAGTTCTTTCTTGGTCTTCAAATCCGACAACAGCGCAATGGCATCTTCATATCTCAAGAGAAGTATCTCAAAGATTGCCTGAAGAAGTTCGGTATGCAAGACTGCAAAGGCTTCACAACACCAATGCCAGCCAAACATCATCTAGGTCCTGACGACAATGGTAAAGAGTTCGATCAAAAGGTATACCGCTCCATGATTGGGTCTTTGCTTTATTTATGTGCATCTAGGCCAGATATCATGCTTAGTGTTTGCATGTGTGCTCGATTTCAAGCGGCACCAAAGGAGTCGCATCACTTAGCTGTGAAGCGAATTCTTCGATATTTGGCTCACACCTCAACTCTAGGATTATGGTATCCAAAGGGCTCAGAGTTTGATTTGGTTGGATTTTTGGATGCTGATTATGCTGGTGACAAAGTTGATCGCAAGTCTACATCAGGCACATGTCACTTTCTGGGACGATCACTTGTATGTTGGTCTTCAAAGAAGCAGAACTGTGTATCTCTCTCCACTGCTGAATCTGAATACATTGCTGTTGGATCTTGCTGCGCTCAGCTTCTGTGGATGAAGCAAACACTCAAGGATTATGGCATTCATCTGAAGCAAGTGCCACTTTACTGCGACAACGAAAGCGCCATCAAGATTGCCAATAACCCAGTTCAGCACTCGAAGACAAAGCACATTGAAATTCGCCATCACTTTCTCAGAGATCATGTTGTGAAGGAAGACATTGATATCATACACGTCAACAATGAAGAGCAATTGGCAGATATCTTCACCAAGCCCTTGGATGAGAAGAGGTTTTGCAAGTTACGGTGTGAGCTAAATATCTTGGAATCCTCAAATGTCCTGTGATCAGGCACACATCCTAACACTTATGCATATTGATGACTTAGATGTGCAACGCACAAAGTAAAGTATATCTTCAATCAATGAAGACATACATTCTAAGTGTGAATACATTAATGTGGAATTTGACTTCGGAGCGCCACAATAATTGTGCGCCGTGTCTGGGTCTAATACTTCCTATACGGTGGGTAACGCCACCACCAAACGTTCCATTTTGAAGTGTTTAACTCATGGCGTTACCTTGCAATATCTTCACATTGGTTTGGCTTCGAACTTAACATGTCTTCATGATTATCTTCACTACGATGATTATATATATATGCTCTAAGTGTTCTGTCCTCTACAGCATTCACTTATAGCTATGTCTTCTTGGTTGAATCTTTTGAACTAAGTGAATGTGATCGGACCCTAACCTCTCTATGCTTTCTATCTCAAACTCTATCTCTCCAAGTCATATGCATTCTGTTAAAACTGTCGAATGTCTTCACTGTGTCCTTGTCAGCTGAAGACATAGAGACAACCATAAAAGTCCGTTTTTAATGCTCATTCCTCCACATAAGATCCGGAGAAGCAGGAACGACCGCTCGACAATTTAGGCGTGCGTGGGACGTGGAACAAACCCCAAACTTCCGCTAACTGGCCACGCGTGCCTCAAATGCGAACCGCCAGGGGCACCTGCGTAATAGCACAGTGCCGCCTCTGAGTCTATAAATTCACACTTACCGCAGTCATTATCTCCTTCTTCCATCCTCGCACAAACCCTAGCGCCACCGCTAGCACTCGACAACGCCGGAGACGAAGCGCTTCGCTGCCGCAACCTCTCCAACGCCGTCCTCACGCCGACCGCGGACATCGTCCTCTCCGCCATTGCCGTAGGTGTTTTCCGTCGCCAAGTTAGGGCACGGAGGACTGAACTGCTCGGCATCAACTTCCTTCCGTCTAGCAATTCCAGTGTGGTAAATAAAACTTCTTTTTACAGCCTCTTTTGATCTCTTGGTTCTGTCACTTTCAACCATAAGAAGTTTCTCTTCACACCAGTTAGATCTCTCGCTGCATCTCATAACATGCCTAGTATATTCACTTGTGCTTCATAAAGTAGTTGGATTCCTCACTTGTACTGATCTATAGGTTCGTAGAAATCTGGAACCAACTTCTTATCTATAAGTGAATGTCTTCGCACAATGAGGTCAATGTCTTCTAAACTGATTAATCTTCAAAACCTTCTGAGAATGCATATGACCTCTTCCCCTTCCCTCGCACCTTAATGCTGTCACAGGTACATGTCCGTGGGAGAATCCTTCGGTTCTCATAGTCTGCATTCATTTGCAGAATTCCTACAGCATCACATAAACCCTCCTGAAGCCAGTTCATGTTTGTCCAGAAAAAGAAAGCCTTTGAAGCCTTTGAAAGTTTTGAAGCCTTTCAAGTTAAAGTTTATGGCTTCAGTTGCAGCAGTAAGAAAGGGGGGCAGACAGAGACGTGAGGGAACTTCCAAGGATCTGCCTGAAGACTTGGCAGAAATGTACAAAACAGATCCAGAAGAGAGCTATGGGCAGCGCAAAACCCGAATCCAATGGATTCGACGCTATTGGGCAGAACAGTGGTTCAAATACCGCTTCGTCACCCAGGAGTATGCTGAAAAGAATGCAATCAAGAGTCCATGGGGGGATATCTTATACAAGAACCTTGTACCCAGAACCAGAGATGAAGCCATTGCTCAAGGCTTCTACCCATGTATGGTCCGAGGACCACAGCCTGATGATGCACATCCGTCGTCACTTCTCTGGTGTCGTGACGACAATCTCTTCAAACGCAACTTTCAGTTTGCTCAACAGTCTGCGAAGCTAAACAAGAAGAAATTTGGGCTTGACTTCAATCCTGGTCCCTCCTCACCAAGGGCAGATGGCACACGCGACGTGGAACCCAATATCATCGGTCCGTTTGCCAATCTTGAGGGCCTGATCACCCACATCTTAGTCCAAGGGACTGCTGTGAATGACCCTCCAGCTGATTCTGAGTCTGATGAAGCTCCTGCTGTGCCGAAGCCAAAGCACACAAAGAAACCAAAAGCTTCAAAGCCGGCCCCTGCCTCAAAAATCTCAAGGGCGAAGCCATTGAAAACTGCACCTCCTGCAGTCAGTGTGCAGTCTGAAGATGTATCCCGCATCTCCAAGCCCCTGAAGGATAAGGAGCCCCAGCAACACACAGGCAAAGAGCTCACTGCTGCTGCCATTCTGCGCAGTGAAGCCATTGATCTATCAAGCGATGAAGATCTGGGCGATGACGCACTAGAACAGCTCATCAAAAGCAAGGAGGAAGCGGAAATCTTCAACAATCTGCCTCTCTTTGATGTCGCCATCATCCACAGCTTCATCGATGAATGGTTTGACACACCAGATATAAGCTTCAATGATCTGCAGCTGCCTGTTGGACTCAGCGTCGCCTTCCAAGGCGCAATTGCTTCAGAACTGGCCATTGCTCAGCGCATTGTTGAGCTGAAGCAGAAAATTGATCACGAAAAAGCTCAGTTCAAGAAGCACATGGCCAGTCTCAGCGTGCAGGAAGTGAGAAGCTTCAAAATCATGCTGCATGATCTCAAAGAAAACTTTCTGAAGAAGCATGCTAAAGCTCAAGGCTCGCGTGAAAGGATGAAGTCATTGGCTGACAAATGTGTTCAAGCCTACAACGAGGCTAAAAAGCGCAAGGCACTTGGGTGTCCAGGCATCGACCCCAAGATGGCCACAAAGAAGAAGAAGCAGCCTGCTGTGAGTGAACCAGAGGCATCAAGACAAGCAGCCACTTCCATTGTCTTCCCAACCGCCACGACTGGCTCGAAGCCAAAGAGCCGGTCAACAGCTTCAGAGCTAAAGAAGACAAGAGCTGCAGAAGCTGAAGCCAGAAAAAGGAAGAGCTCTGAAGCCTCTCCTTCTGCCCCCAGTAAAAAGAAGCGCAAGACTAAGAAATCTAGGGCTGCTCCCATAGAGCCCTTGAAGGTTGAACCCCTTTCTGTCATTCACCCCAATGCAGAAAGAAGACTAACAGTTCATGAGCCTGCTCCCACAGAGGCACCTGACGCTGAAGATATTCCAGCAGCCGGCTCACTAGCTGCTGAAGACATTGGTCATCAGGACAATGTGCAAGGTGATGCAGCCCTTCCTCAGCTTGAAACAAGCGAACCCATCAGCATTGGTCGTCCTCTGACGCCAATGGCACAAGATGAGTCATGGGCGGATCGCCCTCAGGAGGAAGAAGACATTCAGGCCCAGCCCACTCCGACACCACAAGCGTCGTCTGCGTTCCGCAGGCTTCGCAAAGGTCCACGGCCTCAAGTCCAGTCTGTAGAAATTCCGGCTGCATCAGCCGAAGACAATGAAGAAGCACCTCCAGAACTCACTCCCTCGCTCCATCAAGATGCAGTTCCCCAAGAGAACGTGCCTGAAGATGTCCCTCAAACTACTAACACTGAAGCCAATGTGAAGCCCGCCCCACCAAATGCTTCAGTGGACAGCGAAGCCACTGAGCCAGACACTTCAGTTCCTGAGTCTGCTGCAGGTCCACAATTTGACTATCACATAGAGCACAGGCCTCATGTCCAGAAGCCAGTCCCAAGGCTTCCAAGGTTCCCAGGTCCTGCATCAGCACCTGGCTCCTTTGATGTAAACAGCTTCAAGGCAGACAACACATTTTTCGATAGCTCCAAGAACCCCTATTCAAGGGAAAGGATTGTATCAAACAGGTTCTGGAGCTATTCACAGCGCAGCTATTATTCTAGCATCTTATACAACGAAGGTCGCATCTTCCCACACAAGCGCCTTGAGGTTGAAGCTATTGCTGGTCTGCCATGTCTTGAGGAAGCTTTGGACTGCTTCAGGCAAGTGGGTCTGCTGCCGTTCGTGACTGATGAAGAGCACTGGAACGAAGAGCTTCTGCTTCAGTTTTATGCCACTCTCCACATCAAAGGCTACAACAGAGATCCTAAGACTTGGATCCTGGAGTGGATGACCGGAAATGTCCATCATGAAGCCAATGCATTCAATATCATTGAGCTCACTGGCCTGCCCACTCCAGGCGAATTCTTCGAGGAAGGGTGTCAACTTCATTCTGAAGCTATTGAGAGCATATTTCAGAGACCTGAACCAAATATGAGTCAGATGCTCTCAATGATGAAGCCATTGCCTCAAGATGCACCCTATCCAACTGAGTTCTTCGTTGAAGACCTAGAGTACCTGCCCAGGACCATATATCATATTATCCGGCGGACTCTCTGGCCCATTAAGGGACACTCTCCACATGCCAAGATTGAAGGTGCAATGAAGACTCTCATATTCTATATCATGCATGGCAAATGCTTCAATGCACAGGATCTTTTCATACGACAACTTGCTGCGTCAGGCTCGGACTTATTTGGTCTAAAAATCTATGCCCCTTGGGTGATGAGGCTGATCAAACTGCACTCTACAATTTCGTATCAGCCCTCAGCCCGAAACCATCGCATCTTCCTGCTAGATGTGGATATCTCTGCTGAAGCAATATACCCTGAGCTTGCCAAGCAACCAATAAGTCTTCAGAATGCCGAACACCAGAGCTTCACGCAGAATGTTGAAGGTGTTGAAGCCATATCCAGGGTCTATCCTATGGCTGGCACTACACGTGCACCAGCATCAACTGAAGCCACAGATAGCACAAACGCTCCAAGACCCAAGAAGCGTGCTCGTGTCCTCACTGACCGAGAGCTTCTTGTGGCCCTTCACCAAAAGCAAGATAGGCATCACAACTGGCTAAAACATCAGATGAAGAGCCTCTTGGTGGATGTCAATCGTCTTCGAAACCTGGCCACCAAGAATGCCTTCGTTACGCATGAGACTTGCCGTCGTACGTGGAAAGGGCTCTCAATGATCTGCACTGAAGCTGAACTTGAAGAGGATGGCTTCACAGAGCGCTTCAAATTTGACACCACACCTCCTAGAAGGGCTGTGATGCGCAACACACCGTCACTTGAAGACTCTGAGTATTCCTCATCTGCTGCCACCGTCACTGCGAGGATCATTGATGAAGATGATGATGCTACTTCACCACCACCCGCTTCAGCACCTCAAAGCTCAGCACCGCCAAACAACTCCACCGACCCTGCTGCGCCTGGCAACGCGTAGAAAACTCTATGTCTTCAAACCTTTTTGGTCATTCCTGACAAAAGGGGGAGAATCATATGATGTTTACAGTCTTCAAGCGGGTCAATATGGGTGGACCGACTTTGTGTTGATTACCGTCCAGTGAACAAGAAGACCATCAAGAACAAATATCCACTTCCCAACATCAATGAGCTGTTGGAACAACTCAAAGGTGCTCAAGTATTCTCCAAGCTTGATCTCCGTATGGGTTATCACCAGATTCGCATTCGTGAAGAAGATATTCCCAAGACAGCATTCAGAACAAGCTTTGGTTCTTATGAATACACTGTCATGTCTTTTGGCCTCGTCAACGCTCCTCCGACGTTCTCTCGTATGATGAACTTCATCTTCAATGCCTACACCAATGACTTCGTTTTGGTCTATCTCGACGACATTCTGGTTTTCTCGAAGAACAAGGAAGATCATGCCAAGCACTTGCGTTTGGTACTCGATAAGCTCAGGGAACATCAGTTCTACGCCAAGTTCTCCAAGTGTGAATTTTGGCTTGATGAGGTTCTTTATCTTGGTCATATCATCTCTGCCAAGGGCATTGCCGTGAATCCTGAGAAGGTGTCTGCAATTGTGAATTGGGAACCTCCTCACAACGTGAAGCAACTCCGCAATTTTCTCGGTCTCGCAAGCTATTGCCGAAGATTCATTGAAAACTTTTCTAAGATTGCGAAGCCTCTCTCAAATCTTCTTCAGAAGCACGTCAAGTACGTTTGGTCTCCGGAGTGTGACATTGCTTTCAACACGTTGAAAGAGAAATTGATCACTGCTCCAGTTCTGACTCCGCCTGATGAATCCAAGCCGTACGAGGTCTTTTGTGATGCCTCTCTCCAAGGTCTTGGCGCAGTATTGATGCAAGAGAAGAAAGTTGTTGCTTATACTTCTCGCCAGTTGAAGCCTAATGAGAAGAACTACCCCACTCATGATCTCGAGTTGGCGGCAGTTGTGCATGCTCTTTTGACTTGGAGACATCTTCTATTGGGAAGAAAAGTGGACATTTTCACTGATCACAAGAGTCTCAAGTACATCTTCACTCAGCCTAATCTCAACCTCAGGCAAACTCGTTGGGTCGAAATGATTCAAGAGTATAATCCGAGTATCGAGTATACTCCAGGCAAGGCCAATGTGATTGCTGACGCTTTGAGCAGGAAAGCTTACTGCAACAGTCTGATTCTCAAGCCTTATCAACCCGAGCTTTGTGAAGCTTTCCGCAAACTTAACCTGCAAGTTGTTCCTCAAGGTTTCCTCGCCAACCTTCTAGTCTCTCCTACCTTAGAAGACCAGATTCGCCAAGCCCAACTTCTCGATGCTATGGTGAAAAAGGTGAAGATTGGGATTGCCAAGAGTCAGTCCAAGTACAAGTGCTACCGCCTTGATGACAAGGATACTCTCTTCTTCGAGCATCGTATTGTTGTACCCAAAGGTGACCTTCGTAAAGTGATCTTGAACGAAGCTCACAATTCTCTCCTCTCCATCCACCCTGGGAGCACGAAGATGTATCAGGACCTCAAGCAAGCTTATTGGTGGACTCGAATGAAGCGCGAGATTGCTCAATTCGTGAATGAATGTGATGTCTGCAGAAGAGTGAAGGCAGAACACCAAAGGCCAGCTGGTCTCCTCCAACCTCTTGCCATTCTAGAATGGAAGTTTGACCACATTGAAATGGACTTCGTGACTGGGTTTCCAAAGTCCAAGCGTGGCAATGATGCTATATTCGTTGTCATCGATAAACTCACCAAAGTGGCTCATTTTCTGCCTATCAAAGAGTCGATCACTGCAGCTCAATTGGCGGAACTCTATACCTCTCGAATTGTCTCTCTACACGGTATTCCTCAAGTGATCTCTTCAGACCGTGGCAGCATCTTTACCTCGAAGTTTTGGGATTCTTTTCAGAAGGCCATGGGCACCAACATCCGCTTCAGCACAGCTTTCCATCCTCAAACTAGCGGTCAAGTCGAGCGTGTCAACCAGATTCTTGAAGATATGCTCAGGGCTTGTGTAATCTCCTTCGGCATGAAGTGGGAGGATTGTCTTCCTTATGCTGAATTCTACTACAACAACAGTTTTCAAGCAAGTTCGGGCAAGGCCCCTTTTGAAATTATGTATCACAGGAAGTGCCGTACCCCTCTCAACTGGTCCGAAACCGGTGAACGTCAGCTTTTGGGTAATGACTTAATCACAGAGGCAGAAGAAACATGCAAAGTCATTCGAGATAACCTCAAAGCAGCCCAATCCCGCCAGAAGAGCTACTATGATAGTAAGCACCGTGATTTGGCTTTCGAGATCGGAGACCATGTTTACCTCCGTGTCTCTCCTATGAAAGGTACTCGTCGCTTCGGTATCAAAGGGAAGCTTGCCCCTAGATACGTGGGACCTTTCAAGATTGTCAGCAAGAGAGGCGACCTCGCCTATCAACTCGAGCTTCCTTCAAACTTTGCAAATGTTCATGATGTGTTCCATGTCTCTCAGCTTCGAAAGTGCTTCAAGACTCCTGACCGCACCGTCAACTTCGAGGACATTGAGCTCCAAGAAGATCTCTCTTATCATGAGCACCCAGTTGCTATTCTTGAAGAGACTGAACGCAAGACTCGCAACAAGTCGATCAAATTTCTCAAAGTCAAGTGGTCACACCATTCCGACCGTGAAGCTACCTGAGAACGCGAGGATCAACTCCGTTCTGAGTACACAGCGTTCTTTCAGTCCTAGATCTCGGGGCGAGATCCTTTCGTAGTGGTGGAGTGTTGTAACACCCCGGATGTAACTTTCCCTATTTGTACTCCAACTCTTGCCGTTTCCGGCGTTAAGTTATATTTATTTCCTCGGGTTCGGGTTTTTGTCTCCGTGTGTTGTTATCGTTGTCACGCATCTCATATCATGTCATCATGTGCATTGCATATGCATACGTGTTCGTCTCAAGCATTCGAGCATTTTCCCCGTTGTCCGTTTTGCATTCCGGCGCTTCGTTCTCCTCCGGTGGTCATTTCTAGCTTTCTTTCGTGTGTGGGGATTAAACATTTCCGGATTGGACCGAGACTTGCCAAGCGGCCTTGGTTTACTACCGTTAGACCGCCTGTCAAGTTTCGTACCATTTGGACTTCGTTTGATACTCCAACGGTTAACCGAGGTACCGAAAAGGCCTCGTGTGTGTTGCAGCCCAACACCCCTCCAATTTGGCCCAAAACCCACCAAACTCTGCTCCATCATGTAGAGCGTTCGATCACGATCGCGTGGCCGAAAATCGCACCTCATTTGGACTCTCCTAGCTCCCTCTATGCCTATAAATAGGTCCTCGAAAATCCCGGATCCCCTCCTCCTCAAACCCTAGATCCAACCCACCGCGCTGCGCCGGACAAAACAGCGCCGACGGACACGTCCGGATCCTCCCCAACGCGCCACGTGGCGCGCTGCCATTCACCGAGCCGCCCGCCTCACTTCGCCACCGCCGCCGGCCCGGGAGGCCCAGGAGGGGCCCCCGAGGCCCAGTCCTCATCCGCCGCCGCCCGGGGCATCGCCTCCGCCCCGCCGCCACGGAAGCCCGACCCCGCCGCCTTGCTCCTTCTCGCCGGCGAGCCGGAGCCCGCGCCGGCCACCGCCTCCTCGTCGTGGGTGCCGCGCCGTCGCCGTTGCTCCGCCTCGCCGCCCCACCGCTCGACGCCGGCCGCCGCCGCCTTCCCCTCACCGCTCCTTCAACTCCGGCGAGCTCTCTCCTCCGCCAGTGAACAGTACCTCGCCGGCCGTTCTCGATCCGCGTGCAGATCTCAGATATGGAATTTTCGGTTGACTTTTTCCCTCCAAACCCTAGCTCAAGTGCTCATGTTCTCGGCTCCGTAACTTTGCATCCATAGCTCCGATTCATGCATATAGCATATCAAAATGTTCATCTCAGAGAGTACATCATTTCATTCCATTGCATCATTTTCATTTGAGTTCATCTTGATGCCCGAAATGCTGTTAGAAGAGGGCTACTTGAGTTAATTGTCAGATCTGCTACTCCGTTTAGCACTTTTGTCATTTTTGCCATGATTAATGTGTGCATGATATGCCCGTGAGTTCTACATGTGTTTTGTTAAGGGTTTTGTCATCTCTCCAGAGGTGAAACCCATGTATTTTTAGGATGTGTGTAGTGACTTGTGAAAGCTTGCAAAGTGGTGCACTTGCTAAGTCTGTTTTCAGGGACTTAGTAATTTCACCAAATCCTGGAGCTGTTTATCTCATGATGCCATATGTTCTTGTTGTTTGCTAGTGATCCGTGCCTCTTTTGAGGATGATCAGTAAGGGAGTTTTGTTAATCTCGTAGTGCTCTATCCATCCATGTCTTTTTTTGCAATTATGGAGCACCCTAGCTTGAGTCAATCGAGCTCTACTTTTGCTACTTTGTGAATCTGGGCAGATTGTCAACTTGTTTGCAATTTTGCCGGTGATGTTGTAGTTGATCATTGCATGCTATGCTATTGTTCTTACCATGTCTAGCTTGCATTTTGTGCCTTCTAGATGGTTGTATGCTTGTCTTGCCATGACTTGCACCGTAGTGAGTGCATCGAGCTCGTAAACATGCCTACTTGAGTTATATTTCAGCATGTGTCAGTTTTCACTAAGTATGAAAACTGATTATGTTTTTTGCTATGTTCACATGCTTGCAATTGTATTTTCTGATCCCTTTTGGCTCAAGGTCACTAAGGGACTTCTGTTAACCTCTTTGAGTAGCTCCATGCCATGCTTTACTTTGCCATGTTCAGGTCCTGTAGCATGTAGTTTTGTTGCTCCGAAGAGGGCTACCTGATCTGAAATTCCAGACAAGTGTTAATTTCACTAAGTCTGAGATCTGTTTGTCATATGCATTTTTGCCATGCTTGTTTGAACCTGTTAATGGATGAATTGGCCGTATCTCAGTGCTAGACTTTTGTGAAGCATCTTGTGTGCATCCCTGCCATGTATTTTGTTGTCATGTTTGGATGCTGTAGCATGTTCATTTCAGTGCATTTAGAGGCCTACTTGCTGTAAATCGCAGACCGGTGTCATTTTTGAATCGCTTGCCATTTCCAAACCGTAACTCCGATTCCGGCGTTCTTTATATCGTTTTCAAGCGATTTCATCTCATCTTTCCAGTGGCACACTTGGTTTTCCAAGTTGAGGCCAGGTTCATGCATTTCCTGTCATATCTTGCATTTTGCATCCCGCATCGCATCCCGCATAGCATATCATCGTTGCATCATCTTGTTTGATCCTTGCACGTGGTTGATAGTATCCTTGTTGCTTGTTTGTCTTGTTTGGGTAGAGCCAGGAGATGAGTTCGCTAACGAGGAGCCCGTTGAGTTTGCTTTTGAGGATCCAGTCAACTCTGACAACTGTGCAGGCAAGATGATCATACCCTCGAAATCACTACTATCTTTGCTATGCTAGTTTGCTCGCTCTTTTGCTATGCCATTGCTACGATGCCTACCACTTGCTTGCAAGCCTCCCAAATTGCCATGTCAAACCTCTAACCCACCATTGTCCTAGCAAATCGTTGATTGGCTATGTTACCACTTTGCTCAGCCCCTCTTATAGCGTTGCTAGTTGCAGGTGAAGACTGGAGGTCGTTACTTGTTGGAACATATTTTATTTATTTGTTGGGATATCATTATCTTGCTATGTTATCTTAAAGCATCTATATACTTGGTAAAGGGTGGAAGGCTCGGCCTCTCGCCTAGTGTTTTGTTCCATTCTTGCCGCCCTAGTTTCCGTCATATCGGTGTTATGTTCCCGGATTTTGCGTTCCTTACGCGGTTGGGTTATAATGGGAACCCCTTGACAGTCCGCCTTGAATAAAACTCCTCCAGCAATGCCCAACCTTGGTTTTACCATTTGCCACCTAGCCTTTTCCCTTGGTTTTCGTGGACTCAAGGGTCATCTTATTTTAACCCCCCCGGGCCAGTGCTCCTCTGAGTGTTGGTCCAACCTAGAGCACCGTGCGGGGCCGTCCCTTGGCAACTTGGGTTTATGTTGGCTCCCGTACGCTTAGCTTATCCGGTGTGCCCTGAGAACGAGATATGTGCAGCTCCTATCGGGATTTGTCGGCACAGCGGGCGGTGTTGCTGGACTTGTTTTACCATTGTCGGAGTTGTCTTGAATTACCGAGATACCGAGTCTGACCAGATTCGCCAAGCCCAACTTCTCGATGCTATGGTGAAAAAGGTGAAGATTGGGATTGCCAAGAGTCAGTCCAAGTACAAGTGCTACCGCCTTGATGACAAGGATACTCTCTTCTTCGAGGATCATATTGTTGTACCCAAAGGTGACCTTCGTAAAGTGATCTTGAACGAAGCTCACAATTCTCTCCTCTCCATCCACCCTGGGAGCACGAAGATGTATCAGGACCTCAAGCAAGCTTATTGGTGGACTCGAATGAAGCGCGAGATTGCTCAATTCGTGAATTAATGTGATGTCTGCAGAAGAGTGAAGGCAGAACACCAAAGGCCAGCTGGTCTCCTCCAACCTCTTGCCATTCTAGAGTGGAAGTTTGACCACATTGAAATGCACTTCCTGACTGGGTTTCCAAAGTCCAAGCGTGGCAATGATGCTATATTCGTTGTCATCGATAAACTCACCAAAGTGGCTCATTTTCTGCCTATCAAAGAGTCGATCACTGCAGCTCAATTGGCGGAACTCTATACCTCTCGAATTGTCAATCTGCACGGTATTCCTCAAGTGATCTCTTCAGACCGTGGCAGCATCTTTACCTCAAAGTTTTGGGATTCTTTTCAGAAGGCCATGGGCACCAACATCCGCTTCAGCACAGCTTTCCATCCTCAAACTAGCGGTCAAGTCGAGCATGTCAACCAGATTCTTGAATATATGCTCAGGGCTTGTGTAATCTCCTTCGGCATGAAGTGGGAGGATTGTCTTCCTTATGCTGAATTCTCCTACAACAACAGTTTTCAAGCAAGTTCGGGCAAGGCCCCTTTTGAAATTCTGTATCGCAGGAAGTGCCGTACCCCTCTCAACTGGTCCGAAACCGGTGAACGTCAGCTTTTGGGTAATGACTTAATCACAGAGGCAGAAGAAACATGCAAAGTCATTCGAGATAACCTCAAAGCAGCCCAATCCCGCCAGAAGAGCTACTATGATAGTAAGCATCGTGATTTGGCTTTCGAGATTGGAGACCATGTTTACCTCCGTGTCTCTCCTATGAAAGGTACTCGTCGATTCGGTATCAAAGGGAAGCTTGCCCCTAGATACGTGGGACCTTTCAAGATTGTCAGCAAGAGAGGCGACCTCGCCTATCAACTCGAGCTTCCTTCAAACTTTGCAAATGTTCATGATGTGTTCCATGTCTCTCAGCTTCGAAAGTGCTTCAAGACTCCTAACCGCACCGTCAACTTCGAGGACATTGAGCTCCAAGAAGATCTCTCTTATCGTGAGCACCCAGTTGCTATTCTTGAAGAGACTGAACGCAAGACTCACAACAAGTCGATCAAATTTCTCAAAGTCAAGTAGTCACACCATTCCGACCGTGAAGCTACCTGAGAACGCGAGGATCACCTCCGTTCTGAGTACCCAGCGTTCTTTCAGTCCTAGATCTCAGGACGAGATCCTTTCGTAGTGGTGGAGTGTTGTAACAGCCCAGTCCTCCGCCGCCGCCGCCCGGGGCATCGCCTCCGCTCCGCCGCCACGGAAGCCCGACCCCGCCGCCTTGCTCCTTCTCGCTGGCAAGCCGGAGCCCGCACCGGCCACCGCCTTCTCGCGTGGGTGCCGCGCCGCCGCCGTTGCTCCGCCTCGCCGCACCACCGCTCGACGCCGGCCGCCGCCGCCGCCTTCCCCTCACCGCGGCAAGCTCCGGCCGGCCTCTCCTTCAACTCCGGCGAGCTCTCTCCCCCGCCGGTGAACAGTACCTCACCGGCCGTCCTCGATCCGCGTGCAGATCTCAGATCTGGAATTTTCGGTTGACTTTTTCCCTCCAAACCCTAGCTCAAGTGCTCATGTTCTCAGCTCCGTAACTTTGCATCCGTAGCTCCGATTCATGCATATAGCGTATCAAAATGTTCATCTCGGAGAGTACATCATTTCATTCCATTGCATCATTTTCATTTGAGTTCATCTTGATGCCCGAAATACTGTTAGAAGAGGGCTACTTGAGTTAATTGTCAGATCTGCTACTCCGTTTAGCACTTTTGTCATTTTTGCCATGATTAATGTGTGCATGATATGCCCGTGAGTTCTACATGTGTTTTGTTAAGGGTTTTGTCATCTCTCCAGAGGTGAAACCCATGTATTTTTAGCATGTGTGTAGTGACTTGTGCAATCTTGCAAAGTGGTGCACTTGCTAAGTCTGTTTTCAGGGACTTAGTAATTTCACCAAGTCCTGGAGCTGTTTATCTCATGATGCCATATGTTCTTGTTGTTTGCTAGTGATCCGTGCCTCTTTTGAGGATGATCAGTAAGGCAGTTTTGTTAATCTTGTAGTGCTCTATCCATCCATGTATTTGTTTCCAATTATGGAGCACCCTAGCTTGAGTTAATCGAGCTCTACTTTTGCTACTTTGTGAATCTGGGCAGATTGTCAACTTGTTTGCAATTTTGCCGGTGATGTTGTAGTTGATCCGTGCATGCTATGCTATTGTTCTTACCATGTATAGCTTGCATTTTGTGCCTTCTAGATGGATGTATGCTTGTCTTGCCATGACTTGCACCGTAGTGAGTGCATCAAGCTTGTACACATGCCTACTTGAGTTATATTTCAGCATGTGTCAGTTTTCACTAAGTATGAAAACTGATTATGTTTTTTGCTATGTTCACATGCTTGCAATTGTATTTT